>NW_020837984.1:3280838-3381837 GCF_003676395.1 Aethalodelphis obliquidens
ACACACACACCTGTCTCTTTGGGTCTATGAACTTATCTATCATCTATCAGATCTATCACTTAATGTGTCACCCATCTATCTGCATCTATTTTCTCCTTATGAAGACTTGCCTTATTAGCTTTGTGTCACTACTGACCCAAAGCAATCTGAGCTAAATTGGAGATCTATGTTTGACACAAATTTTGTAAAAGTCTTGTCCAGGATTTCTTTAATTTTTTTTTTTTTTTTTCCCACTGAGCTTCCCAATGTACTTAATCCAAACACCAAGAAAGAAAAAAATGGCATTTAAGCCATTTAGAGCCTGAAATGCATTTTTCTTATTTAAAATACAAGTGTTTTGATGTATCTCAAGCTTTCTTATTTGATTTATTAATCTTTATATTAGGAATTCTTCTTCACGGAAGGATTATTTATATAAAATACTCATGACAAGAATATAGAGATTAATTTTATATATTTACATTCCTTAGTATAATAAGATAAAATTTCCATAGAGTGGATTTTTTTTTAAACTTTATTCTAGAGTATGACTCCATAAATTTGATTTATAGGGCAATTATGCAAAACTCTTTTTATTATCACTTTGGATTAAGAGTGCTCTAGGAAATAATCTAATAAAATGGTGATTAAGCCACAGCAACTCCTCCAAATGAGAGCATGAGAGCTCTGGTCTTTTTCATTCTTACACTATGCCCCATGCATAGAGTTTCAATGAGGTCTGGAAAAATGTCTCTTGAGCACTAAATGGCTCTCCTGCTACTAAACATGCTTCTTCACAAGCACACACACAATGTCTAGTGGCTGCCTAGGCTTTGAAATCCATTCCAATCAGAGTCCTCATTTGATTCATTTGATGTCTGACTTTCAGAAACCGTCAAACATATGGACAATAGAGAATCCTACAGAATTCTCCTCTATTATTAATGTCGAATCATTGCAGAGGGGTTAGACAAATTTGCATGTATCTGGATGTCTGCAACTCAAGAGCTGTCTAGCTCAAGAAAGTGGGACTGAGATCTGCTTTTAAGCCAACTCAACTAGTCATCTTCAAATTGAGCTTTTTCCTCTGGAAGTTTCTGGGACAAATGGCTTGGTTGGCCCATGAACAGATCTTTGTGGAGGCCACATTACTCAGGACTTTACACATCTGAAACCTCCTTTTTGTTTGTGTATCTTTTAAAATAATTTTTAAATGTATGTACCCACTCATATATTTCAAGATGACTCAAAATGTTTTATTAAAAATTTATATAGTAGGAATGGATATATAATTTCAAACAATATTATATCAATCTTTAAAAAAAACTGTGACATAAAAATACTATAGTTTTTGAGGCCTGCTATTATTCATTTAAATATATATATAAACAAAATGTTTTAATAATCAACTATTTTACACTGCTCTTTTTTCTTCTTTCACATATTTTCTTTACACTTAGTCCACAGAAGTTTATTCCAACCTAATATATTTTGAGCTTGAAAGTCATCCTTGATCATCCTATCCTATTCCTTTGCAACAAAAACATGTATATAAACTTGGATTTAATATATTAATTTGTATGACCGAAAAGTTCTAAATATTATGATTTTCTTATGAATTGTTTCATCATTGAAGATTAGAACACATTTCATCAAATAACAGAAAAATACATTTAAAAATAATTATTTAACATAAAAGGAAAATTTTACTAGAAGAGCATCTCTTTATGAGGTGGATGGAGAGTTATAAAAAACTGATTACATGTATCTGTGGACAGATGTTAATTTTTAATTGAATACCACATGGCTAAATATTAATTTTTATATATTTTTCATTATTATAAACTTTGAAAATCTTGTCAATATAAATTATTAGATAAGAATAGAAAGAAGTTCTATGCCAAATATCACATAGTGATCAATCATCAAAAATTATTTTTAATGATCTATATGCTGAGAGCTCAATTAAGCCCTGAATCAATTTTGTTAAAAATAAAACACTGAAACAACCTGCCTTGCAAAATAATTTGTTAATCATTAGAGTTACTCACTTTCTCAACACTAACAACAATATCTCTAATTATTCTTTTATGGCAGTTGAAAAAGAGGCCATAAGAAAGGAGAATTCATACCATGTCTTGACAGTAGGTACGTTCTCAGGCAGAACAGTTTTAGGAAAGAGACATATGGGATTTGAAATATTTGAATTTAAGTTACTTAAAGCTCTTCATGCCCACGAACCCAATGGCTGCCTACAACCACATTTAAAACTGCTGAAGTAGAGAACTGGCCTGAAAAGTTTTCTTGATTTCCGGCTTATAAACTCTGAATTAAGTGAGGCTGGAAAAATCCTCAGAGCCATGAGGACTGGCAAAATATTCTATTTAAGTTTTGGCTATTTACACTTCTCTAAAAAACTGTTGCCTTATATGTTCCTTGGACCAAGGGAACATGTTGATTCGTGACAGTGCACTTCTAAGAACCCAGCTCAGTCTTATGTGTACTGTCTGTAGGTCAACTAAAACTCTACAAAACTGCACTTTTGTTATCTAATTAAGGTCATTGGTACTAAATTCCACATTTGAGTTCCCCTTGCCTTAGAAGAGGTAGTGGGAGCAGAGTTGAAAAATAAAAGAGGAGACAGAGAGAGAGAAAGAGAGAGAGAGAATTGTTTTCTCTTAGCCAGTATAATTGTATCAAAATGCTGATGTTATTTCACAGACAAGTTCATGAGTTTTTCTTCACTTTTTTAAATAGACTTTATTTTTTATAGTAGTTTTAGGTTCACAGTTAAATTAAGTAAGAAGTACTTAATTGCTGACCCTGAACAACAAGGGTTTGAACTGCATGGGTCTACTTATACCCAGATTTTTTTCAGTAGTAAATACAGCAGAAGTACATGATCTGCAGTTGGTTGAACCCATGGTTGGGGAACCTTGGGTAAGGAGGAAACACGGATAGGGAAGGCCAACTATAAAGTTATACACGGATTTTCCACTTTGCAGAGATTGGTGCCCCTAACCGCCACATTGCTCAAGGGTCAACTGTACAGAGATTTTTCCATACCCATGCCCTCATAAATGCATAGCCTCAGGTATTATCAACATTCCCCCATCACAGTGTGACATTAGTTACAGTCGATGAACCCACACTGACACCCGAAGTTCCTAGTCTGCATTAAGGTTTATTCTTGGCTTTGTACATTCTATGGGTTTGAACACATATATGAGGACATGTATCCACCATAACAGTATCATAAAGAGTAGTTTCAGTGCCTTAAAAATCCTCTGTGCTCCACCTATTCACCCCTCCTGCCTCTCAAATCCTGGCAACTACTGCTCTTGTTACTGTCTTCCTTTTCCAGAATGTCATATATTTGGAATCATACTGTATGTAGCCTCTTCAGATTGGCTCTGTTCACTTTGTATTATGCTTTATGATTCCTCCACATCTTTTTATGGCTTACAGGCTCACTTCTTTTTAACACTGAATAGTATTCCATTATCTACATGTACCACAGTTTATCCATTCACCTACTGAAGGACATCATGGTTGCTTCCCAGTTTTGGCAATTATGAATAAAACTGCTGTAAATATCCACATGCAGGATTTTGTGTGGACATAAGTGTTCAACTCCTTTGGGTAATTACCAAGGAGCGTGATTGCTGGACTGTATGATAAGAATAAGTTTAGTTTTGTAAGAAACTTTCAAACTGTCTTACACATTGGCTGTAACAATTCTGCATTCCCAGCAGCAATATATCTGAGTTCCTATAGCTCTACATCCTTGCTAGCATTTGGTGTTGTCCATGTTCTAGATTTTTGAGGTTCTAATAGTGTTAGTGGTATATCATTGTTGCATTTGTTTGCATTTCCCTTGAGACATGTGATGTAGGGCAGCGGTCCAGCGGTTTTGTGGAAGACAATTTTTCCACGGACAGGGCTGGGGGATGGTTCAGGTGATAATGCAAGCGATGGGGAGTGGCAGATGAAGCTTCACTTGCTTGTCAGCCACTCACCTCCTGCTGTGTGGCCCAGTTCCTAGGTCCATGGCCCAGGGGTTGGGGACCCCTGATGGAGAGCATCTTATTTCCCATCTTTAAATCTTCTTTAGTAAGATATCTGTTAAGGTCTTTGACTCACTTTTTAATAGGGGTTGTTTGTTTTTCTTTTGTTGAGCTATGCGTTCTTTGTGTGTTCTGGATAACAGTCCTTTACCAGATGTGTCTCTTGCAAGTAATTTCTTCTAATCTGTGGCCTGTCTCTTCATTCTCTTGACAATGTCTTTTGCATAGCAGACTTCTTAAATTTTAATGAAGTCAAGCTTATCAAGTATTTCTTTCATAGATCATGCCCCTACTGTTGTATCTAAAAAGTTATCACCATACCTAATGTCATTCAGGTTTTCTTGTATGTTATCTTCTAGGAGTTTTATAGTTTTGTGTCTTACATTTAGGTCTGTGATCCATGTTGAGTTATTTTTTGTGACTAATATAAGGTCTGTGTCTACATTTATTAACATGTGCATGTGGACATCTAGTTCTTCCAGCACTGTTTGCTGAAAAGACTACCTTTGCTCCATTGTACTACCTTTGCTCTTTTATTAAAGATCAGTTGACTACATTTCTAGGATTTCTATACTGTTCCATTGATCTACCCATCTGTTCTTTTGCCAGTATTATACTGGCTTGAATACTTCAACTTTAGAGTAAGTCTTGAAGTTGGCTAGTGTCAGCCCTCAACTTTGCTCTATACCTTAATATTGTGTTGGCCATTCTGTTTTTTTTGGCCTGTCTATATAAACTTTAGAATCAGTTTGTCAATATCTACACAATAACTTGCTAGAATTTTGACTGGGATTGCATTGAATCTATAGATCAAGTTGGGAAGAACTGACATCTTGACAATACTGAGTCTTTTTATCCAGGAACAAGGACTATCACTCCATTTATTTAGTTTTTCTTTAATGTCTTTTATCAGAGTTTTATAGTTGTCCATCTTGTATATATTTAATTAGTTTTATACTTAAGTATTTTGTTTTGGAGGGTGCTAAAGTAAATGCTTGTGCTTTTAATTTCAAATTCCACTTGTTCATTGCTGGTATATAATAAAGCAATGGACTTTTGCATATTAACCTTGTACCCTGTAACCTTGCTATCATCACTTATTAGGGTTGGGTTTTTTTGTTGTTGTTTGTTTTGTCTTTTCTTTGGTTAATTCCTTCAGATCTTCTACATAGAAAACATATATAAACATGGTTGAATATATTGTTTCTATTATTATTTTGAGCAAACTATTCTCTGTTAGATCAATTAAGAATAAGAAAAATAAGAGATTTTATTTTACCTTCACCTTTCTTTATATAGATAATATTTCTAACTTATATAATTTTCCTTCTCTCTAAAATACGTCTTTGAAGATCTCTTATGAGGCAGCTCAACTGGCAACAAATTACCTCAATTTTGGTTTGTCAGAAGAAGTCTTTATACTTTACTTTTGAAGGATAATTCTGCAGGGTAAAATATTCAAGGTTGGTGTTTTTTTCTCTCAAAACTTTAAATATTTCACTCCCCTCTCTTCTTGCTTGCATGGTTTCTAAGGACAATTTGGCTTTGCTACTTTGTAGGTAAGGTCTTTTTTTCTGGCTTCTTTCAGGAATTTTTGTTCTTTATCTTTGATAGTCTATGGTTCTAATATATGTCTAGGTGTAATTTTTTTTTTTTTTTTTTTTTTGCTTTTATCCTGCTTGTTATTCTTCAGGCTTCCTGGATCTGTGGTTTGGTTTCTGGCATTAGTCTGGGGAAATTCTCAGTCATTACTGTTTCTTACATATCTACTGTTCCCTTCTCTCTGTCTTCTTCTTTTGATATTCCCATCACATGTATGCTATACATTTTGTAGTTTTCCCACAGGTCTTGGATATTCTGGTCTGTTGGTGGTGGGCTTTTTCAGTCTTTGTTCTCTTTGCTTTTCAGTTTTGTAGATTTCTACTGAGATATTCTCAAGCTCAGAGATCCTTTCCTCAGCTGTGTCCTGTCTACTAATAGCTCATCAAAGGCATTCTTTATTTCTGTACAGTGTTTTGACCTCTAGTGTATATATATGTATATATTTTGGTTCTTTCTTAGAATTTCCATCTCTCTACTTCCATTGTCTATTCTTAACATGCTGTCTACCTTAGCCATTAGAGCCCTTAGCATATTAATCATAGTTGTTTTAAAATCACAGTTGTTTTAAAATCCCAGTTGGATAATTCCAACATCACTGTCATATCTGAGTCTGGTTTGAATGTTTGCTCTGTCTCTTCAAACTGTGTTCTTTAACCTTTTAGTACGCCTTATAATTTTTTCTTGATAGCTGGACATGATGCATTGGGTAAAAGGAACTACTGTATATATGCCTTTAGTAATGTGGTGATAAGGTGTGGGGGAAGGGGCAACATTCTACAGTCCTATAATTAGGTCTCAGTCTTTTAGTGAGCCTATGACTCTGGACAATGAACCTCACAAGTGCTTCTCAGTTTCCCCACCTCCTACTCATGTAGGATAGAATAGGTTGAGTTGGCTGGAGTTGGGTATTTATTTTCCTCCACAGGGATGGCTAGAGACAGTTGGAGTTGTATATTTATATTCCCCGAGGTCATTTAAGCTCTGATAAAATTCCAGCAGGTTAGGCTCTGGTTAAATAGTTTCTCCTGAGGGTAGACCTTTTTAAGAAGAACAGAATGCTCTGGTGTATTTTAAAATGGTTCATTTTACCCTCCCTCTTCCAGAAACATAAGGGGATTTTTCTCTGCTATTTGCTGTGAGAATCTGCTAGAGCTCCAGGAAGTAAAATACAAAAATTTGCGTACCCCTCCACCGCCACCTCTCCACCATGACTGGGTCGCTCTGGAGTTTTTATCTCAGACTTGTCCACACTGAGCCTCCAGCAATTTGTCAATTATAGTTCAGGTTTCCCTATCTTGGCACCTGTTCCCATGGAAGTTTTTGCTCATGGGTTTCTGCTCTGGTAAATTGTGGTGCTCTGTATCTGCCTGTGTGTCTCTCCAATTTTGAGGGCAGTGGTTAGCCATGTTACCTCATTCTCTTACATAGCTAAGAAGAAATATTAAGTTTTCTGTTTGTTCAGCTTTCTATTTGTTAGGATAGGGTGGTGACTTCCAAGCTTCGTACATGCTGTACTGGAAATTGAAAGTCCTTTTAATTTTTTAATTCACTTTTAAGAAGAAAAAAAATCTGTGTCTAAGTTGTCTAATTATAGATAAAAAGGAAGAACTATATCTTATATTCAGGATAAATATAATACATGAATATATGACATGGAAATTCTAATTAGAAAACAAATTATGAAAATAAACATCATAGGGAATGGTACATCGGAGTTACTTCACAGACACAATTCTGTCCCTTGAAGGGTAGAGCAAAGACATCTAACTAGTGCTGCCTGTGCCATTTTGCCTCTAGCCACTGTTTCTTTATCAAGAAGGTTCATCTATAAAAGAAATCTAAAAGATACAAGTGAGTAATAAAAGCTCATGCTTGATACTGACAATCTCTTGCTCAGATTTATTATAAGAAGTGTTAGCAGGGCATAAGAAACTTGTAGATAATGCCAAGTGAAATGGACGATCTGTACACACTTTGACCAAACCTGTTTAAAGAGTGAATTGAATCCGGAGCCTGTGCTCCGCAACGGGAGAGGCCACAACAGTGAGAGGCCCACGTATCACAAAAAAAAAAAAAAAAAAAAAGAAAAAAAAAAAAAAAAAAAAAAAAAAAGAGTGAATTGAATTTGGCAGGATGGGGTATATATAATTGCTCTTCTGGGCACAGTCCATCTCACCTAATCATGTAGTTAATTCTAGAGCATTCCCTTAGCGATAATCAGTGCTGAGTATTCTAGAAATCCCAATCTCCCAAGTATAATTCAGGAAAACAAACAGGTACTTTTAGAGTTTCTTTAGTGTAAAATCTAGATCTAGATTTGCTTTTATAAACTCAGTGTTTTCACTTCACCAATACATAAGAGATACATTGCGGATACATTTATCCGAAGTTCAAGGACTAGGTGTTTTATCCTTTATTTTCCTGCTTTATGATTTTGTAGTATTCCTTTTATAGCAATACCAACATCCAGCGTAGATGGACAAATCCAGATTTTATACCAGAAACACATTCAGCTAGGTATTTATTAGATACATTTAAAGTAAGGCATATTAGATTTTTTCTTCTAACATAGTGAAATTAAGTCTATCAATTCCTTCACTGTCAGAATAGCATAGCAGATATATAGTGGAAGTAGGATTAAGTGAATCTGTTTCAAATGCTGCCTTTTTCTTTTCGTGTAATCCTGGACAAACTTCTCTCAGGCCCTCACTGTTAACCATAATTTTAGCCCCTGTGCTATTTACCTCATAGGATGATAATGATTTTCAAATCTTTGGAAAATAAGTCAAAGCCTTTGCATTTGATCCTGACCTTTTATTACTCTGTGAATCGATCCAAAAATCAGTACTCAATCCCATCATTTTGTGGGTCATGAAGGAGGTGGCTTTTGACCGTGAGCAGCAATGGTTGCCCTTCTCTGTGTCACTGTATTCAACCTCACCCATTCTCTCTGCTCATTAGCTAATTAGCTACTTATATGCTGCTTCCACTCTCTTGTGTTGGGCACCTGCCTCTCATAGTTCTCTCATCCCCACATCATGGTAAGATGCTTGGGGCTAAGAAACCAGGTATACCAACTATTCTTCAATTTCCATCTGGGGATGGAATTTTTTTTTCTTGCACGTTTCTCAGTGTTATTAGTGTTTCTCACATGCCGAAGGCCAGAATGCCCATTAGGATGACTGCTTTGTTGTCACTCTAGAAAAGTAGTTCTTGACCTCAATGGAACTTTTTTTTTTTTTTTTTTTTTTTTGCGCGGTACGCGGGCCTCTCACTGCCGTGGCCTCTCCCGTTTCGGAGCACAGGCTCCGGACGCGCAGGCTCAGCAGCCATGGCTCACGGGCCCAGCCGCTCCGCAGCATGTGGGATCTTCCCAGACTGGGGCACGAACCCGTGTCCCCTGCATCGGCAGGTGGCCTCTCAACCACTGCACCACCAGGGAAGCCCTCAATGGAGCTTTAAAAAGTGCTGATGCCCCACTCTTAGATTCTGACTTCATTGGTCTGGAGTGTGGCTTAGACACTGTAATTTTGTAAAGCTCCCCAGGATAGTCTATGTACTTATGTACATTATGTACTTAATGTACTTATAAAGAGTGAGAACCACTAATCTACAAGACTCTGGAAGGTCAGAGGAAGAGAGACACTGTGTTACTATTTCTGAAAGAAACTAATTATATTTTTTACATTTGCATAAAAAGTCCAGCTTTCAAGCACAGGAACTTACTGAAAGATGCCTATTGTTTTCCCCACAAACTGAAGTGGATGGAAACTATTTTGTCTTAGAAACTGTTCACCTGCTGATTTCTCTGTAATATACAGTAATTGATTATAACTGGTATATACAAGGCAGACTAATATGTTATATTTTGGCCTACTGGGGCTTTTGAAATCCCTAGAGAAAGAGAAACACTATATGTGAGAGAGTTGTTTCCTATGCTACTGAACATTTTAAATAACTTTTTGGAAACTAAGATAGGATGTGCTATAACACATATATATGTGTTAATAATGATATGAAATAGTAATAGTCTTTGCTAATGTTTTTTGGATATGATCAAGGGCTGAGGAGCTTTGTGAAGAGATTTTAATTTAATAGATTTTACAGTAGTTTTCATTCATGGGCTAAATATATCCACTTCCTCATTGGTGTGTATGCAACATTATGATGTCCTTAAACAACAGATGTAAGTGCATATGGGGCATGAGGCTGACGAAACGATGAACTTGAGGAATGACAATATTATATGATGAGTCTGAGACCTATCTGGGCCTAGATGCCCTTCCTGTGTTAAGAAAAAAAAAAAATTCTAAAATGGGAGATTTTAGATTTTCTACTTTCTCAGAGAGATTCAAAGAGCAGACATGTGTCATGTGGGAACATTGATTAAGCTATCAATACCAATTGTGACATCAGAGTATTTGGTTTTCATCTAGCAGAACCCTGGAATGTGAGGGAATAGGGCATAGTAGGGAGATATTTGGATTGGGAGTTTGGATGTAAGAAAGGTTCAGAATATGGGACATACTTCAAAGACAGTACCAGATGGTACCTGACAGCAGTGGGTAGGGTGGGTAGGAGTGGGGAGTATGTCAAGGAGGATGGGCAGGAACTCAGGGATCTGAGCAATTCAATCTCAGAATAAGAGATGGGGGTACAGAGTTGAAGAGAAGGAAAGGGAAGAATAACCTTCTACTTTATGTTGAAGGGGAGGGGGGAAAAAGAATGTAAAAGCTCACTGTCTAATAATAGTTCCTGATACCCATTAATGCCTGTAAGTGTAAGAATTTTATGACAGAGGGAGAGAGAGAGAGAGAGAGAGAGAGAGAGAGAGAGAGAGAGAATACAAATGGAGACACTTCCCAGGAATAGTTGACTTGGGGTTAAGGAAAAAATTATACTTCCCCTCAGTCCAAAAGTGACTTTTCCTCTCTTTGAATCAACTCTAGCCCCTCCCTGCCTGCTTATCAATTCTTATCTTACTGTCTATTCTAGATGGTACTTTATCCCAGCTCTAAAGCATGCTCTCCTTAAGAGCAGTGGCATCTCATTCATCTTTTGTTTCCCTGGTTTTACATTGTCCCTGACATATAAAAGGCTTTCTGTAAATACTGACATTAAGTGAACTGAAAGTACCCTATCTGCACCTTGATCTCCTGGTTTTCCAAGCTGAGTAAAATTAGGCAAAATCACTGTTTCCCTATAAAAGCAGGGACTGCGGGAGAGCCTCAAGCAAAGCACTATCATTCCACAAAGAGCCACCCTTTTGGTTATCAACTGCATTTGCATCTGTTAATTCAAGATGGTCTAGTTAAAGTAGCAAATATGTTTGACAGCATAGTCAAGTAATAGCCATAAATAATCATTTTGCTTCCTGTCATATTGATAGAAAAGGAGAACGCATTTTTTTTTTCCTGAGATAAAATGTTTGATCTCAGTGTCAATGGTTTCATGTATTAAAAATCTCAACATTAGTCCTGAAAAAGAGCATCATTGAATCTATTAGTAATCTGGACCACAGGAGAACTTGCAAGTTGCTGCTAAATACATGGCATGTATTCATAATTATAATCAGCTAAATTGCTTAAATGAGCGATACTGTTTAAATTAGGAAATTAAAAATTTGAATTATTTTTTTCTGCAAATTTGCTACTGCTTCCTGAGGAAGCTAAAGTCTTATTGGATGCCAAAATTCTTCATAGCCACTGATTGTATGCTGTTTAATAAAATCCATCTATAATTTGCCTATTTGCTTCTAATAAAATATTAATGCAGTCAAACCTAAAATGTTTTCTCTTTATTTCTTGTCCTGGGTCAGGCTGTAAAGTTCTTTTATTAAAATGAGTCAAGCTGTTTAACTGCCTATATGTAAGTTTGGAAATCTCATCCTAAAATGGTCAGGAGATGTTTTTGGATTGGGACTTCCTCATCCATATGATCTACAACAAAGTATTTATTGTTGATATACTTTTATGTTCTAGCACATTTGTACTAGGCAAGAATGCAGATAAGGGGTATAGAATAGTCTCTGACATTTACAGCAGGGAGACAATAACCTACAAAAAATAATAATACGAAACAACAGGGCTTCCCTGGTGGCGCAGTGGTTGAGAGTCCGCCTGCCGATGCAGGGGACACGGGTTCGTGCCGCGGTCCGGGAAGATCCCACATGCCGCAGAGCGGCTGGGCCCGTGAGCCGTGGCCGCTGAGCCTGCGCGTCCGGAGCCTGTGCTCCGCAACGGAAGAGGCCACAACAGTGAGAGGCCCGCGTACCGCAAAAAAAAAAAAAAAAAAAACGAAACAACATACTCTCAAAAGAGTACTACAGTCCATCATTTCTAAAGAGGAGTGGTTTTCACTGAGAGTCTGAGGTAGTGTCAGAGCCCACAGGGTTGGAGAGCAGGGTAAATGATGAAAGGCAGTAGTATGTAAACTCTTCTCCCCTTCAAGTAACTCTGATCCTGCCCCTTACTCAAAAGTAGAGAGCCACTGGAAAAACAGTTTAATAAGAGGGAAATCTCATTTATGTTGAAAAGACCAAGTATCAAATTAGAGAATTTGGTTGTACTTGAGCTGAAATTCTTAAGACTAGAAATCAGACAGATGGAAAACTAAAGCACAGGGCATTCTAGCTGCAGAAAAAAAGGAAAACAAAAAACAAAACAACAACACTAACAAAACCAAGAAGAAACTTTTGGGTATGGTAACGATCTGGAATAAATGGGCAGGGGCAGGTAAATAAAAATGATGAAAAGTAGTCTGGCACATGTGGATGTACAGTATTTTTGATATTCAAAGATAAGAAGAGGTTTTGTCTCAAAAATAATGTGTTTTGCCTCCCATGGAGGCCTAGGTGGTAATTGTGGAGCTTTGATTCTCAGACATCACAGAGATTAGACAGGATCTAGGACTTCTTTTCTTGAATGTGGCTGGAGCAATCCTAAACTTCCTCGATGGTCATCAGAGATTCCACAGTTAGTATCAAGAGAAGCCCAAAACTCATTTTATACTCTGTCCCACCATGTGTGATAACTAACTGAGGTACTGGCTTCACCATCTGGGCAGCAAACAGATCTCAGCAGTTAAAACAGCTCCTCACTCCATTCAAACAAACAGTCTAATCAAATCTGATGCATACCAATGTCTTACCAAACATCTTTTTGGTTTAAGCCTCATTTGTCAAATCAAAATAGAACAATCACAATAACTGAGTGAAGAAAACTGAGTGCACTGATTGTTGGGCAAAAAAGAGCTACATCACTTAAGAAATAAGTTTTGTGGGTCTCCCTGAGCAGAAATGTAAAAGTCTAGCTTAGGGTTTCTCAACAGTGATGCTATTGACTTTTTGGATAAGATAATTTTTTGTCGTGTGTGTGTGTGTGTGTGTGTGCGTGTGTGTGTGTGCGTGTGTGTGTGTGTGTGTGTGTGTGTAAGTGGTGTCCTACATACTGTAGGATGCTGAGCAGTACCTCTGGCTTCTACCCACTAAATGTGTTACCCCATGCTTACTAGGACGTGACAATCAAAACTGTCTCCTGACATTTGCAAAGGTCACTCATGGGTAAAATCACCCCGGTTGACAATCACTGGGCAAGATAAAGGAAAGCGAGAACACCAATCTGGGCGATATTCTAAGTTTAAATCTTTGGTTGACTCATGAAGCAGACTGTAAACATTTTTCTACAAATGTTCTTTATATGATTTCAGTCTCAAAAGGGAGGGTACAGTTCTCAAAGAGGTCCAGGATGAGATGAATAAGGCTCTAACAGCCATTTGGAAGTGCATGATAGAGGCTTGAAAGATTTTTTTCTTTAACAGCTCACTTTATGGACTCCTATTGTCCTTAAAAACACAGAAGAGGTCAGCAATGGGCTATGTGTTAATAGCTTCCAGGTCTTCACCACCGTGTACATTATTTGAGCAGATGTTCTATGAAGTGGATTTAGATGAATGTTCTGGTATGCAGTCTGAGCAGAGCAGAAGCGGTTAATTTTCCTTTTGTTGAAGAATGAGTTTTTTGTGCCATCTGACAAGAAAGCAGTTATGCAGCATCATTTAAGACTCTGGAGACCTGACATCTGAAAATGTGAGATGAATAAGAATAACTGCAGTCATATAAGATGGGACTAAGAATACACTTTGGAGCCAGCACTGATGATTCCCTGATTTTTACAAGGAGAACAGATCCCAGAGACCTCCAGTGTCTGTATTTAATAACCAAGTTGCTCTTTCCTTTAATTTGCATATGGATTATTCAACTATCTCTATAGTATTACGCCATGTGCAGCAGGAAATGTTAGCCCTAGCATATACTTTTCCTTGGCACACTAGCAGGAAAACAGAGCTGGTCTATTATCCAGGAGCCAATGTACTCAGTTTGGTTTGTTCCGTTTTCAGGGCTTATGCAGTGGTATTTATCACAAGCCAATATTCGAGTAACTTTTGGATTGATGTCTTTCCTTTACTATCCTGCATTTCCTCATTCATATGTAACAACAACATCTTGATGAGATAAGGAAATATGGTATAAAAGTTAATATAATATGCAAAACCAACATTATGAGTTTCTCCACTGTTTGAAATGATGTCCTGATAAATCTCAACATTATAAAAGGATTTCTGGATGTGTCTGGTTTAAGTGAAGTCTTTTCATGAAAGGTGAAATGGCTTAGTGTAAGATATCATCTGAAAATCGGATTTAATCCCATCCTATTCTCAAATACTGATACACATTTGCATGTGCAATATATTTGCATATCACCATAGGCACTGTGGAAACCGTTAAAACTAGTTGATCATAGCTTCCTCCCTTCTTGTTAATATATAATAACAGTGTTTAACTTCCCTCCTCGTCTCCTGCACCGAGTCACCCATCCTGGCCAGCCTAAAATAATAACTACATCTAATAGCTATCTTCTCTCAAACTTTCATCTCTGTCTTACCTTCCTCCTTTTCAAGACATGTTACCATAATCTAAATTCCGTTCAGCCTAAGATTTCTTTCTCCACCATGCAGCAACTTCCCCTACATCTTCTGTCTCTTCCTTACGTGGCCTGTCACTGGACATGAACAGATACTTGGCTTTCTCCCTTGAGAACATTTCCCACTGGGACTCTGATGCAAAGAATCCCGTTCACTTCTTTGCACTAATAAAGAATTTTATTGCTGCCCATCTAAATTTCCAGTTTTGCTACTAGTTCACTTACACCATGCTTTCCACATTCTTGTTTTAATCACACCCAAACTTCAATGAATAAATCTATTTTAACAACAATTTGTATGAAAAGAAAAAATGTTCTAACAGCTTTTTTTATTACAAATTTAATAGCAGCAGCAACATGGGATCACTACCTCCATAAAGCTAATTTGTTTGGAGACTGCAAAAATAGACGTACGGTGTAGAGAAATGGGGAGATTTTAGCTCCCAATTTATGTTGAATTTCAATGTCTGAAGTTGCTAAAGCCCTGGCAACCACATTTTAAGGAACAGATGTCAAAACCTCAAGACTATAGAGAGGAGGAGAACCAGAATGGTGGTTATATCTAGAAAGTATGTCAAATAAGAAAGATGTTGTATTCAAGGGTTATGCTTTTTCTATTTAGTTATATTTCTATCTGTAAAGTTTAGATATGCATTTCTCTGCATGTAAGTAGGAGAGAGAACTGTGAACAGTTAGAAAAAAAGAAGAAACTGTATCAAGGGCAGGAAGGAATTGGAAGGTGGCTGAGAATAATAACCAGGTAGAAAAAGGGTCCAACAAGGAGCTCCAGTGTGATGGCTCAACGACATGCAATAAGAGGAGAGTTTACTGCACAGATACATAACTGTTTTTAAAGAGAACAGCTGTACAGGACGATTTACTGCCCTGCCAATCAGATGGGCCTGCCACATCTGTGAACTGAGAGAGTGGTACCACCGACACCACACCTCTGCTGCCCGCCCCGCTCTCGGGGGGCGGGGGTTGCCTACCACCCGCACAGGGTGCAGCCAAACGTATGAGCTCCAGGTTGATGTGGGGAAGGGGCCACCAGGCTGGCCTCACCATATCCAGGCCACATCTGAGCTGTGGCTGTAAAGCTGTAAGACCCTTCTGAAAGGTTCTCCTCTTCTGAAAGATAGAGCTTCTGGATGACTGTGCTAGCGGCAATGCACTGCTCATAAGTCACACTGACTAAGTGGCGACATTCTTTGGACAGGCTTGATAGATTCAGGAGGAATTTGGGGAGGTACCAAAAACGAAGTTGGAAGTGGAGAGAAAAGTGAACAAAAGGAAAGTCCTCCTAAATTTTGTGCTAATCACTGAAGCTTTATGGTTGTTTATGACTTACTTAAAATTATAGGTTATGGTATAAATCAAGGATTTTCAATAGAAAAGCTGAAATTAGCTGTGTTCAGCTATGAAAATAGAAGACATTAATAGCCATCCTCAAAACTAAAGGTCTGTCAAAAAGAAGTGAGATTAGATCATCTTTAGACCCATTCAAGGGATTTCCCTGCTCTGAGTCATGTGATTTAGGAGGCCCTACATATCACATACACACAAAATAAATGTATTAGAGAATACTCAGGCACCCCTGTCGCTCAGAATCTGGCATGCAGGGCTGGCACAGCTCAACCCATAACCCAAACATTTGTTTTGTAACTAATTCTTTCAGGCCTCTAGGAAATTCTTCACCATATTCTTGCCCTATATCTTCAAAACAAAAGGCAACTGTGGCTGAAGGTTTTGGAGGTTTAGATTGTGCTACTAACCCCTTTGTAGGTCACTACTTTAAACTAAAAAGAGAATTTCAGCTGTGGACACACTTGGGTAAAAGCAGAAAAACATTTAACCGGTGAGTCCTCCTTCTTCAACAGCAAGAATGTGATAACGTTTTACAGAATGAAGTACCTTTGGCTGGTTGTGCTAAGCATTTTTTTTTGTTGTGTTGTTTTGTTTTTTTGCTTGCTTCTTTCTCCAATCTGTGGTTCTAGAGATAATCTTCAAAATAAAACAACTAGATTTACTTTACACAAGATATGAGATGCAATAGAAAAAAAAAGTGAAACAAGAGTGATCTGCAAATAAAGAGTGAATCATGGTCTTTGGCAGAAACTAAACTTAAGTTTAAATTTGCACTATTCGCATTATTTGGTATAAATCCTCATTTACTTTTAATAATATCATTAAAAGTTTAGCAAAAAGTAAGTTATCAGACTGAATGGAAAAAAATGCAACATGCGTGATGTTCCAATAAAAAGTAAGATAATTAGAACAAGGAAATGAACAGCATACCCATGACTATAAGATTAATGTACAAATAATCTCAACACTGATTTCTATAGAGAATAATATTTTCTGGCAATTATAGATCAAAGTACATGCAGAGAAACTAGAACAACTTGGGCACCATACTGCTATTTTCATTTTCTTTATAATATCTTAGTATTGAAATTTTGAAAGAAGAATGCAAGCAATAATCTATGAAACTATATCCTGCTTTAAGGATGGTAAAAATGGCAATCTGCGATAGCAGTTTATGAGATGAACTTTAAATGCTTTGCAATATTTTCCATGATGATGATACTTTACTATTTGCTGCCCCATTACAATGTTTGAGCATATTATTTAAAATCTATAATTCCTTTTTTAAACTAACTTTCAATTTAAGAATTTTATTCACAATTCCAGTGACTACTGTCTCAGTAGGCTGAAATTTTCCTTATTGGATTATAAAATAACTAAGAACTATAATAACTCAATAAGAGCCTTTGGAGGCTGAGGGCAGTGGGAGGGGTTTATCTAAGAAAGGGGCATGAAGAAACTTCTTAGAGTGATGGAAATATCAAATAACTTAATTGTCTTGGTGGTTTCATGACCTTCTACGTTTGTCAAACTCATCAAGCATACACTTAAAAAGTGTACCACTTTTTGCAAAGTATACCTCAATAAAATCGACTTTAAAAAAGATTGCAACATCTGTTCTTTGAGCTCTAATACAAAATCATAATACACCTTTATTTCAATAAATGATCTAAAGACCATTTGAACATTTTTAAAGTTGTCTAATGTGGTATTACTGTCAAGAAAAAAAATATGTTAAAATTGTGATTATAAGAACAGTTGATGTTGATGTTGATAAAATGAAGGTTACGACTCCATAGGATAAACATTATAATTTACGAATCATATCCACCTTAATTTATTAATCATCCAAACACCACTGAATCATCAATAATTAGATATCCAGAGAAACATAATGAAATTAAGTTTACTTATAGTTTACATTTTGCTGTCTTTCAGTCCACTAAAAATGGTATCTTAATACATAAATTTCCATTTTCTATTATGTAGACATATTTTTTATAACAGGAAAATAGAAAATATTTTATGTATCAATTTTGCTAGTTTGACTGTAGCTTTTAGACAAAGGGCATGTGATCCTCCATGTGATGTCATGCCACAGGTCTCACAAAAATGTTAGAGGTGGCTCTGAGTCTATTTATTAATGAAATTATTTATCTTAATATAATCTATGAGGCTATTTATTCGTGAAATAATTTCAGTTCCAACATAAAAAAGAACATGTTAGCCATTAGTGCTGCCCCAAACCAGAAAGGACAAACTCTTTAGGCTGATATGCCCTGTAACTAGAAGGGCTGAAGTCCAGATTGAACAGCTGTCAGAGGAAGATGCTTTAGAGGAGATTTCTTGCATTAGAATAAGGTTGATAAATGACACAGAATATCTCAAACACCAACTACCTTCTGAATGCATTAATATTTGCTAGTTATTGATTTCTAGATACTGTGGTAAGGACTTCTTAGATATTATTTTAAGTTTTACAAATTTTAAGGTAAGTACAATGTTCTCTGTTTTATAGATAAGTAAGCCCAGCCTGAGAGAAATTATGTTCCCAAGATTAGCCTGCCAGAATATTCAGAGTCTGTATTTTATTTCTGGTCTATCAGCTGCTATATATTATTTATTACATAATACTGTCTTTCATTTATTTCCCATTTTTAAAAGGATGTTTCCTCTAGAAGACATCATAGCATACTGTCAATGCCTTACCATATTCTCTGAGTGCTTACCTATTCCCTACATGCCAGCCCACCTTCTAGCACATCTTCCAACATCTAGTACCTGCGACTTGTTGCCAGAGGACTTTCTTTGACCCAGGAGTTAGCTCTGCCTACATGGGTGGCAGGTTAGAATTACCAGGGAACTAAAGCTCCCTGGGAACAGCCTCCTGACCAAGGACTGATGGGTATTATACGGTAAAGACCCTATCTCTTTACATCTCAGTTGGGAAAACTCTGAGGTATGTGCCTCCAGTGTTTCCCAGCAGAATCGAGCATCCATCAGTTTACCTGGAAAATGATACCTTAGTTTATCTTATATAATAAAATATATAAAGTGTATTATAAATATATAAATTGATGCCTTTATATAAAAGGATATTAACTGGCTAATTTGTATCATACAGTTCCCAGTTAGAAACCTATGTAAAGCTGCAGTGCTTCAAGTTATTAATGTCCTATCACCAGTCCACAGTGTTCAGGAATATACAATGTAAAATCGCCAATGACTCAGGTTAAAATTCACCAGGAAAATATTTTATCTTAAAGAAATGACTGGTAGCCTAACTAAAAACTTCTTGAAAATACAAATTTGGCTATAATTGAAAAATAGGTCATTAATTAAAAATTTTAAGCCATAGTTTGAAATATAATTGAATGATAGTCATTCTCCTATATTATAGGTACTGTAGTACAGGTATGAAGTATTTTAAGATTTTTATTTCTTGTGTGCATAAAATTATTTACTTTTCAAATCTTCAGTACTAACTGCATGCTTATCAATAATCCCTACATTTCAGAATAAATGAAATAGCTTAAAGTGTCTAGTGTAGAGCTTGGTACAAGTTAGTGTTGAACAATCATTACTTTCCTTCTCCCATTTCTGTTGATTATTTTTATTGTCAGTAAATAAAATTTAAAAACGAGAGATACAGTTAGAAAATGAGATTATGTAATGAAACTTGTTGGAATCAAATTATCTTTATATGCTCAAGGATTTCAAGAAAAGACATACTGAAAGAATTAGAGGATTGTTTCCCTGGACCCAGTGATTTCTCACTTTCCTAAAGGAGAAGATGCATGGCTCGTAAGTCTCAGGAGGTCTAGACAATGGCATAGAGACCCAGGTGGCCCAAGTAATAGAAATAGAAATAGCAATAGAAAAAAAAGTAAAACAAGAGTATCCAGATGCATATGTTGGGAGGTCCAGATGTTCTGATCCTTCAATTCTCAGTGCTCAGCAACACACCTCCATGCTGAAAAATGATGTGTCTCTAAACTAGATATTTATTTTCCATTAGCTATTTTAAAACTAGATATTTATTTACCATTAGATATTTTTAATGTATCCTTTTAATTGTACATTTATCCTTTTCTATAAGCATGTTTGGAGCACTCACCTTAGGGTTTAGCCCCATGTCTTGCATGAGACCTATACTCTGTGTTTGGGAACACTAATTCTGTGGTATGTTAATAGAATCATGAGAAACCACATAAGTTTGGAAATGCTGTGATAAACAAATTCAGTCCGTCTGTTATTTAGTAATGGTAATGTGTTGAGAGGAAGACAGGAAACATCAGCAAAAGAGGAGGGAGAACAAAAAAGAGGGAAAAGGAAAACAACATAGACCAATATTAAATAAGAATCTCATAAGACTTGTGGCCCACATATCATACATACATATATTGGGAAAACTATACTACTTCTTGAACATAAGCTTTAGGGTAATGTGGTAATTATCTTGGTTTCCGACTTTTTATTAATGAAGAAAATGGAAGAGTAAAAAGAAAAGTACTCTCCCTGTTGAGTATACTTCAGGAAGAAATAACTAACAAAATTGCAGGTTGTATCTCTATGCCCTCAAAATCCTCCAGAACTGACTTGGAAGGCCCAATCAGAACATGGTTACCTTGATAAACAGTAGAGTGGGGAAATGGTGTGAAGATAAGGAGATACTACAGTAGAAGTGTTTTGTAAAATTTAAACATCAGGCAAATATTAAGGGGTGATTATGAAATATTGGGAATAAGAACAATAATATATCTTTAAATTAAAAGGAGAATAATTCTTAAAAAATAATCATAGAACTACCTAGGGAAAAAAAATCTCACTACATAACGTGGCATTTACCCTAAGAAATTTATACTTTTTAAGACATTTGAAGGATTTGAATGTTAATTGTTCTAGTGAATGTTTCATGTAATGAATATTCATGTTTAAGCAACTTTGGAAAGGAAATATAGGTGATAAAATCAGGCAGGGTATCATTTATTCTACCCCACATAATTCTATGCTACATGATTAGAAGGAATTAGAAATGCATGAACTTTTCTTATTCCTGTTGGTAGGAAAACCTCAATCACTTTTCTACAGGGTGAATACTTTTATACATCCTGGCTCCAGAGCAGGTTAAACATCTTACATTGGGGGAAAATTATGCTGCTCTAAAGAAAATGAATTTCCCCATCTAATACTCCTTTTTTTCAGCTTTTAAAGTTTATAGAAGTAAGCTATCCAGAGTATCTCAAAGGAAATTACTTATGGCGGTTATTTTGCTTCTAGTTGTCACTCTATGAATATTGCTATAATTGAATTAAAGCAGTAACTATTTAAAAAACACTCTGACCTGATTTCAAAAAAGTAACACAAATGTTGATACCTGCAAGAAATCAAAGTACTGCATAGGAATTGTGAAAAAGTAGAAGGAAGTGCTGCTTCTTCTAAGTCTTTGCTAATTCTTTAGTATCACTAATTGGTGTTAACCTATTCCTTCTCTGTAATGTTGAGTATTTAACCCTTAGAATCTATTCCTCCACTCCAATCTCTCTCTCTCTCTCTCTCTCTCTCTCTCTCTCTCTCTCTCACACACACACACACACACACACACACACACACACACACCTGAAACTTTTCACAAAGTGAGAAAAAGAAAATATACCTTCACCAAGAGAGCAAGAGAAAGTCTAGAAGTTTAACAAGGTAATTTTTTTTGAAACATTAAACATTCAGAAGGCTAAAAAGTTTATTTCCACAGAAAATGATTTCGAACATAGTATATGTGAATGAAACCGATGAATGAAGTTGGTTGAGTGTTTTCTTTGAATTTTGTAAAAAATCTGCCTATTAGTATTTAGTATAGAGGCGAAGACTAAGAAACCGAGATAGCATCTGAAAAAGAACAGTAGGGCTGATCAATAAGAAGAAGAAGAAAAAAAAAATACAAGCACACGAGAAGGGCACTGGCCAGACTGAATTGACTTTTTTTCTCTAAATCTGATAGAGTAGAGCAATAAAATAAACTACTCTTTCAGTTATTATTACTCCCATCACCACCACTACTAACTTCTGTTAATGTAAACAGAATAAAATGAAATCTCAGCACTAAATGATGATTCTTCTTATTGTAATTATTATAATTAAAACAAGGAAGCACTCTATACACTGAGTACATCACATAATTTATCATTTAGGCTCTACAACAACTCTGTTAGGCAGCCTTCCTACCTGCTCTCAAGTCATGAGAAACCTGAGGTAACTTGAGATTCCTAGTCTCTCAAGATTCCTAGTCTCTCATTTTGTAAGATTAAAGATATTTGTTTATTTGCTTGTTTGTGGCTGTGCATTCAATGAATCCATTTGATAAGTAGGAGAAAATTTATGTTCCTCAATGATTTTTTATGGCTGTGAGACTCAAAATAAAGTTGACAGAAATGAGAAAGTACAAAATAGTAACAGTAATAAACACATACAATAGATTTACATATTTATTATTCACAACTACCCTTTGAGGTATGCACTATGTATGTCTTCTTCACTTTACTGAAGGGAAAGCTGAGGCAGAGAATTAAGCCTAGAAATCAAGAAAGATTAGGGAGATTTAAAAGAAATTAGTGAACTATTTGAAGCTTTCAGAAATAGATATTTAACCTATCAAATTGGCTTCTTCAAGTGACAGACAACTTCAGGAACATGTAAAATTCTGGAAAGCATTCTTATCAGATTTTCCCAGAATTGGAAGAATATCTCCTGGGACGGCACTCCTAGGTTCCACATTAAGGCCTTTGGCTTCAGATAGCTAGCAGTGGAGGTGTTACATGCTGCCCTGTAAACACAGCTATTAAATGCTCTGACTTTGCTTATGAAGGTGACTGCTACACGGTCAAAGGTCACATGGGATCAAAATCATTACTTTGCCTAAGATGAAATATTCTTCTTTCTGGTTATTTTTCACTGGGCCCATTTCTCAGGGATGGAGTATTTACCATAGCTGTAGGAACAGGGGGATTTAGAATAAGGGTGTTTCACTTTATTCTCTGTTACTTAGAGGATGATGTCAGAGCAATAGTCTATAATGAAAACTAAAACAGATGGTCTATTCCACTCGGCCTACATGTGTTCATATTCTACAGAACTATACCAAAGCAACATATGACACTGTCACGTCCTCACATTTTTTCTTTAACTTCCCAATTTCACCATTGCACATTCTTACCAGAAGAAAAACAGGTAGAGTGCTATCATAGAAAAGAATAGAGGAGTTAATTTAAAATATAAAGAAGCAGTAATAATGCCAAAAGCTGAAGAAATTAAAAACTGGCAAATGTTCATTAAACTTTAGTATGATATCATTAGTGATTTTGAAGACTACAAAAGCAATGAATCCAAAGACTGAGAAGAAAACAAGAGATGAAGATATAAAGGTAGATAATAAGTGTATATTCATTAAAATAATTTTGACGAGGGTGAGGGGTGAAATAGAGCCCTAGCTACAAAGGGTAATAAGATTGAGTGTAGTGTTTCTTGTTTGTTTTTTTTAATGTGGGGAGAGATTTGAGCATAGAAGGCACAGAAGCTTCAGAGAAAAGAGACCGATGGAGACAGAGAAAGGAGAGTGTTGGTGCTGTGATCCATAACAGAGGCACAAGGTAAGTCTGGATGGAAGGAGGGGCATTATTTCCAAGAAAACCAAAAGGAAGCAAAGAAAGGCTGATTGGGCAGAAATGTACACGGATTCTCGTGAAGTGAGAGTAATGTAAATTATCAATTGAAGGGAAAGGTTTCTAAGGAAACATGAGCATACAACTAAGGCTGGACACAACGAATGTGCAGTGGCTTTAGAACAAACAATTGATCTTTTCCTCCAGGGTTTAGCAATGTGGGTGCCAGGACTGGAGAGATGAACAATTGGATTTATACAAGGCTGTTACTTTTCTGGACCCAAGAGGGTAAGTAATTTTCGGTAGTGAACTCTGAACTCACACCTTGCACCCATATAATTTAACAAGCCAGAATCGCAGAGTGGTTACTTGCATGGGCACTATAGGCAGAACGCTTGGTTTCAAGCCTTGCCTGACGCTTTCCAGCTGTGTAATAGAGGGTCAGTTTCTAAACTGTTCAATTTTAATATCTTTAAAATGGAAATAAAAGTAATTGTACAAACCTCACAGAGATTCACTGAGCTAATACCGAAAACAGTGCCTGCCTGCACACAAAGCGCTCTATAAATGTTGGTGCTAATTAGTCTCTTTGACAGTCTCTTCCTCAAATTCAATGCACTCTCCAAAGGATGAAAGCAGAGAGTTAAAACATATGCATGGGATGAAGCCAAGAAAAAATTATTTTATTTTTCTATTAATGTTATAAATAATATATGGTATTCAATCTGTCACTTCCATTAACTACTGACTGAGGACAAGGTTCAGGGTTAATTTTAAAAAGCAGTTAGTTTGCTCCACTAGCGACAGAACCTATTAACTTCTTGCCACTTACTCCATTTCTTTACACATGGACAAAACCTTAATTCAACTCTGAATATAGCTGTTTCAGTGGCTAAGAGAGTAGTTTCATCGCCAGCTCATTAGAAGATTATGCTTTGAAATTTCCTGCTAAAATATGATGTTTTAATGACAAAAGGTCTGCATAAGCTACATAGAGCAGGGTAGCGAAATCTGAAGAGAATGCTTTTCCTTCTCTAATCAGAAGTAATGAGGTGCTTAATTAAAGACTACTGGCAGATCCTTATACACACACTCATAGGGCAAGAGAATAAACAATCAAACCCTAAACGCCCAATGTTCCCTTCTGTTTCATTTGACTACTAGTCTTGGAAAAGCACATGGGTCTAAGGTGGGTTAAGGAAGCAAACCTGCACAGAGACTATATTCAGATGTTCTGTTCTGAGTAATTGGACCAGCAACCTCAGCATCACCTGTTAGAAATGTAAAATCACAGGCCCCATTTTTAACCTATCAAAACAGGTACAGGACATATATACACTCCCAAATGTAAAATCGATAGCTAGTGGGAAGCAGTCGCATAGCACAGGGAGATCAGCTCGGTGCTTTGTGACCACCTAGAGGGGTGGGATAGGGAGGTGGGAGGGAGATGCAAGAGGGAGGGGATATGGGGATACATATACGTATAGCTGATTCACTTTGTTATAAAGCAGAAGCTAACACATTGTAAAGCAATTATACTCCAATAAAGGTGTTAAAAAATCATTTTGAAAAATTAAAAAACAAAACAAAAACAGGTGTGCATTTCAACAAGCTGCCTGGGGATTCACATGCATGTTAACATTTGAGAAGCACTGCCTAGTGAAGAAGTTCATATTCTCTGGGAAAATGAAGACTGACTTAATGTCTCACCATTCCGCCCTTTCCTATTCCTTTGGTTTCTGACCAACTAGAAAAATGGTTTAAAGCAGATTTGGAAACTTGAGAACAAGTCAGAAAGATACTCTATCCCTACCAGCCTCCACATCTTCTCTCCTTTCCCACATCTGAGTGAAAAAGACTCTGTATTCACACACTCCCCCACCGTGATGCTCCTCATAAAGTGATGGATCTTTGGTTGAAGAAACAGGATGCTTATGCTGTGGGTACCAGTACAGCTCATCAATTTTAGCAGCCACAGCTTTTGAAAACAAAATCATAAAATATGACTGAACATACAGTTGGAAGACCAGGGATAAATTTTCCTATGACAAGAACATATTTTAAACCCACAAGTTTGTCCAGGGTGATATGTACTTTATCAATAAAGACAATTGTTGTGTCAAGTTGTCACACTAAGTGGATTTCAGAGAACAAGAAGGGATGGGACAACATTGTCCAAACATACTTGTTTAAAGTTAGGAATTAAGTATTCCTTGTTTTATTTGTTTCACTGGCCTATAAAAATATTAATATTTTAAAGAGAAGAGGGAACAATGAATTTGGTTCTCACAACAAGATTTAAGATGAGAATTGAGTCTGAAGCGGCACTACATCATCTCTGATGTCTTTTTAAATAGTAAACCAACTCTTTATTTTGAAAGTTTTTGATCAAGCTAAAATCTTACAATTGAATGTGAATGAAATTTTTCTTCATGAAATCCAAGTAGCATATGTCTGAAGTAAAACTTAAGTGACAGTCCCTGAGGACTAGGGTCTTTAAACATAGCAAACTGGGTTTCCCATTACTATATACCATATGAATTTCTACAACCAAATTCTATTCTCTGTATTACTGTGCAGATGAATTGAACATTTTTCAGAAGATAACCCATTTTTCTTGCCTTGATATTTCTTCTGTGGATTAATTTCTATCTCAAAGTTTACTTTGAAGTTCAAAGATTAAGGAACAAGTTGAGAAATGCAAAGAAAGCCAGAGTGAATGATGCAAAAAGCATGATTATGAATAATTTGTAGCAGTTAATCTGCAGTTTTGTTATCTATTGAGACTTCAAATAATATTAGATAATCAGACTTTGGGGATTCAAGAGATATTTTGAAGCTTGAGGTTAAATGTTCATATTATAAGGGTAACCCATACTCTGTGTTACAGTGCTTCGCCACCCTGGGAGAAATGCAGTGTCCAGACCACCCCAGCCCAAATGAATTAGAATCATCTAGGGTGTGTGGCTTGTGCGTAAGTATTAAAAACAAACAAACAAACAAACAAGAAACTCTCCAAGTGATGCTAATTGCAGTTAGGGTTGAGATCTGCTTCCGTCTACTAGAGGGCACACATTTTACATTTGATGGATGTAAAATTCAATCCAAACTACAAATTTATAATAAGGAAAATTATACCTATTTCTTATACACAATGTCAGGGTACGGATTTCAAGTGGGTAAAAGTCATCTCACGAGACTGCGATCATGGTATCTCCAGTTGAGTGAAATACTCGTTTAATAAGTGAAAAATGCATCCTGATGAAATGTATGGACACTTTTCTTTCAGGGGAGACCAGAAATGTCACTGTTTCTCACTCTTATTAGTGCAACTGAGATTTTATTGCCTTTTAAACTTTATACAGAGGAGAATATAGTCTTATAAACATCCCTCTAAGGAAAACAGAATGTAACTTGCAGCTTGGATGGCTCTGTCCCCAACGTAAACATATAACTGGAGTTGAGGGACTGTTATATTTTGTTTGAAGTGATGGTCATTAATTAAAATGCCATTGTTAACTTTTTCTTAAAATGCTCAGGTGTTAAAATATTTTAGCAAATTTTGTTTGCTGAAGCTTTTTGCATGGCATTGCTTGCCAAGTTTAAGTTCATTTTAAGCTTTATATACCTACCTCCAGAGGGTAGAGGGCTGGGAGTGAGGATTGTGAGGGTAACAACTGCAGCTACAGGAAATGAAAATATACATCTGAGTGTGTATGGCAGGTGACTCCCCTATATATTTGTAATTGTATTTGTCCTTCCTTCCAGACTTCAGCTTCCGATAAAGCTTAGTCACGAGAAAACTGTAAGGTAACTGAAAGATGTTCCAGTTTATTTCTTCTAGCTAATCATTTCACAAGTGGACTCATCATTTGAGAGCTAGGAGTAGTGGTGGCATATTTGTGTTTTATTGCTATGGCAACAGTTCTTCTCTTGAGACAACATGTAGTTTTGGTTCCTTGTTCTGAAATCGCCTGTTTACAAACAGATACAGCTTTATGATGGTGGTTTTCAATTTAACTGCCTCAAGCATTGTGTTGTGGACCCTATGCTATGTTGCCCAGATATACACTTCAGAACTAAAGGATATTTTAACCCAGGTTTGGGAAGTGCTGCTGTCAAATAATCTTCAACTGTCAATCCATCAGAAATTGCCCTCTGCTGAAGAAAACCTTCTTGTTCAAGGTCATGTTCCCATACCAGGCACAGACAGCCTAAATATAGTAACTGGTTAATACAAAGATTTAAGAGTTGGCTCATTACCCCAACTCATGACAACTCTGAATATCTATGCCAGCTTCAGAGCTGGAAAGAAGTTAGTCAGAGTCCAAGTTCTCCCTCTGCCTAAATCTGATTCCTTTCCATTCCCTTCAGGCATTAATTCCAAGAGTACTGCCCACTAAACCTCCTACATGAAAATCTCCTTAGAGTCTGCTTCATGGGTAACTTGACCTGCAACAGTTGTATCTAGGAAAGCAGATGGACTGGATCACTTGCTAGCCAGCCCACAATGAGGATCCAAATTACTGGTGGTAGATGGAACTTGGAAAGCTTCTGTAACAAGGTATCAGTGAAACTGTTAAAAATTTTATTGGTAGTGAACTGGAGAGGTAAACTGGTAGATGGAAATTTACTAGCAGGTGCAATACACCAGGTGTTTGAGAAATATGAGATAAACAGTATTTATAAAGATAGTGGAGCTGGATGACTATTGCTAGGGGTTAAGATGCTCTGAAGAAAGTAAATGAAGGTCTAGGGGTTCTTAACTGTCAATTAGAAGCTAACCATGAAAGCTAGAGGGGCTCCTTGGAAACATATAATAGCCTTTATTCCCAGATACTGAGGACACAGAAAGCTCAGGACCAAATGGCATGGTTCCAGGAAAGATTAAACACTCAAACTAGAGAAGTCTAATATGCCAAGTTTAGAGCCCTGATTGGGGAAAAACGGGATTCTGAGACATGGGATCATCTGGGTTCATGCCCTTGAAAATCTTGATTCCCCAGAATCCTTTGAATTCTTTGGATCCCTAGAACTCACCCACTTCTCTCTGTTAGAAGTTAGTGTTCCCATTTGTCTTGAAGAAAACCTCTCTCCTGCAAGACATCATGTGCCCTTCTCAGGATCTGAACCTCCATCTCCTCTTAGGAAATAGGTCAATAGCTAGAATTATTCCACACCATTACTGGCAATGGAAGTGACAGGATTGTGAAGGGAGAAAGGGACTATGTCCCAGGAAGCTGCAGTTTCAAGCCAACCAGTCTTGTAGAAGAACTGGGAAAACACACATTCAGAGAGAATATATAATTATATAAGGGAGGGTTTATTGACACAGGGGAATTGTTTTTGGAAAATATTCTGGGAAAAAACAAAGAAAGAAAGACTGAAGGAAATAATGCTAGTGTTTTCTAGGATATCTTATAGAAACTTGGAGAAAATGGTGGCCCTGAATAAGTGGAAGGATTGCTATGGCAAGTGATAGTCAAAGAAGAATGGTTCAGAGAAAGCAGCATGCCAGAGGGGTTATATGATATAAGGGTGGGAAAACTACCAGAATGATATGCTCTTCAGGAGGGCCAGGAAGATACTTGATTTAACAAAGTAATAAAAAATATGCTGTTGGTGAGAGAGGCATCAGTGTTACAGCCTACAGTCTAAGTGTAAACTAGGATTCATGGGGAGAAGATGTTGAGAACTGGTCTCATGTATAAGAATGGGGATGGCAAGTTCTCAAAATAATGCGGTCTAGACGGTTGCTCTTAACAGTTTAAAGTAAGGCAGGCTCACTGACTCTCATGGGCAGCAAGGTTGTAATGCCAATCAGAGGAGCATGGCAAGCACAGAACCATAGATATGGCTAATATAACACAGCTTTCTTGGGTTCAGTATAGATGCACACCCAATCATTCAATCTCTCTAACAACAACAACAAAAATCAAGAAAGTATGATCAAGGAAGGTGACTTAAGGCAGCCATCTTAATAAAATGTCTCAATCTCTTGTCCAGTATCCAGATGTGAGCCAATTTTCCAACTATGAACCGACTGAATGAAGGACAGATTTGATCCCCAACAGGAAGTGTCCTGTAGCATTCCAGCTGTAATGATTACCTCATCTTTTCCCAAAGAGACCTGCAGTCATTTACTTGAATAACCATGCATTGCGGAAAATGGAATACCCAAACATTCTGAGGATTGTTGCACATAAGAGCTAAGTAGACGTTGATACCCAAGACCACAAACCATCTTCATAGTCCCCCTGTAAGGGTAGGAACACATGGATGCCAGGTAATAAATGAAGTCCTGGTATAAGTTCAGCTCAAAATGTGTTCACTTGTCCCATGACTCGCATGTGGTCTTTTTCCCCAATTGTCAAATGTATAATTTTAGCAAACATTCCTGGCAATTAGTGCAACTCCTATATTAGTTCCTTAGCCAATAAAGTAAAATCTATTATGGTGGAAAAGGCAAAATGGAAGTCTCTGATACATCCCCCCACTACCAACTTAGACAAGATAGTGACAATATTGCAGGAGAAATGGCAGAGATTGGTACCACCTTAAAGACATGAAGGAGGCAGAGGTGGTATATCCAAAATATCTGCATTTGGTTCACTAGGCTGGCCCGAAAAACCTAACAGAGCCTGGAAAATATTGTAGACTACTACAAACTCAACCAAGAAGTAGCCCCAATTAAAGCTACTGTGGAAGATATGTTAGCTTGGCTAGAGAAGACTGATACCATCTTATGTAGATGACATTTAGCCACTTATCTCCTGAACACATTCTTTTTCCATCCCTATCAGAAAGGAAGAACAGAAACAGTTAATATTCACATGGAATGGACAGCAGTATTCATTTTTGGTTTTGCAGCAAAGCTTTGCTAACTTTTCCATCCTCTGTCACAATACGGTCAGAAGAAACCCAGACCATGTGTGCATCCGGTAGAACATCAAATCAGTTCACTATGTTGAAGACATCCTGCTGATAAGCCTACATAAGCGGGAAATGGTGAGAACAAAGGAAGGCTTGGTAGGGCATAAGTGACCCAGGAGGTGGGAGATAAACCCTACGATGACTCATGGGTTTGCTATCAGTGAAATGGTAGGGGGCTGGTGGTCTGGAGCATGTTGGAACATTGCTTCTAAAGTATAGAACAGATCATTTCATCTCACACGCCGACATAAAGAAGGAAGTTCAATCCCTGATAGGTTGGTAGGTTTACCTGGCTTGTGGAAGCAGCATTGTCTATACTGTTAGCATATTCCACCGCTAAATCGTATATAACTGGTGGCATGAAAAACTTGCAGCTTTGAATGGGACTCATAGGACACAGTAGATTCTAAGCATAAGTAGTGTCTGTGGTAGAAAAAGATACCATGTGGAGTTTATGGCAACCCCCAATAAGAGAATAACAATATAGACTAAGGATTCTGGAGAAATCCTATGCCATCTGCATAAGACTTTTAATAAAAGTTTTAATTTATATTAATTTTAATATAAATTTATTTACATTATATATTTTGATATAAATACAGATCTAGACCTAGATATAGTTATAAATAAATATCTATACCTATACCAACATCCATATCTTTTTTTTTTTTTTTTTGTGGTACGCGGGCCTCTCACTGTTGTGGCCTCTCCCGTTGCGGAGCACAGGCTCCGGACGCGCAGGCTCAGCGGCCATGGCTCACGGGCCCAGCCGCTCCGCGGCATGTGGGATCTTCCCGGACCGGGGCACGAACCCATGTCCCCTGCATTGGCAGGCGGACTCTCAAACACTGCGCCACCAGGGAAGCCGCATATCTATATTTTTATACCTAGCAGGCTCTGATCCCTACAAAAGGTATAAAAATCCCCTAATTCAAGTTCAAAACCCCTCTAGTTTACCATTGCTCCCACACTTGAGAACATTTTAGAGGTCTTCAGAGGCAATTAGTTCAGAGTGCTCACCAACATAAAGTCTGATGGTTTATTAGAAAACCTAGAATTCGAGGTACATGAAGGCCTTGCACATAAGATAACCAGATGAATCTATTGATGACGGTTGCTCAACCAGCTCCTTGATACTTAGACATGGTCCCTCTACAAGCAACATATATGCCATTTCCCATGCAACAGCCCCACCTTTTGGACCAGTAGCTTGGCTAGTGAACCTTGAGATTCTGTATTTTACCTGTCTTTTCTCCTTAGTGTTTTTTTTTCTACATCTCCACCTGTCTCTTTACACAAAAACCTACTCTTCATTCCCTCCACAGTCCTTCTGGTGCTGGATCTGGAACTCATGCCATTACTAACCTCTGAGAACTAGCTCTGCTTTTATTTTATCTTAAGTCAAAGAAGGATTGTTCTCTACAAACACAGTTTCTTGAAACCTGCTGCACGCGGGGGAGGAAAGATGTTTGTTTTCCATCAGGCGGAAGCTTTCTCACCCCATTACCTTTCACAATGCGTTAAACAACTCCTAATACAGCAAAGAAAATGACTAAAAAGCACAAGAAGTGGGAATGATCAGTCAGCTACACTCTTCCTCCAAATAGCTATTTGCATTACACAGAAATAACTTAAAAACATCATTCTAGAGTTTTTCATCAACCTTTAAACTTATAATTCTCATGCCCTATCCAAACTGAAATCTTTTTTTTTCCATACCGTATTACAATAGAACTATTTGAGAAATAGATACTTTGGCAGTGAAAATATTCCAAGATAGTTTTCCTGATACCTCTGGAGAGTCTCCTATAAAAGAAAATACCGTTTTCTAGTTCTTTTACACATCAGACACCCTCTTAGTATGTTTTTTGGTTGTTTTTGTTTTGTTTTGTTGTTTTTGCCAAGCTAAGAGCTCAGATGAGGAGAAAATTCTCAAAGGCTTTCAGCAAAGTAATGGCTCTTATTTGTATTCCTTCTTCTGTGGATCTATTCTTCTAGCAGATCTTCCTTTTATATACACACATTTTTTTCCCTCCACTTTTATTGAGATATAATTGACATACAGCACTGGATAAGTTTAAGGTATACAGCATAATGGTTTGACTTATGTACATCATGAAATGATTACCATAATAAATTAGTGAATATCCATAATCCCATATAAATAAAAAAATAAAATAAAAAATATTTTGTGATAAAAGAAAGTTGTTAACACAGTGATGAGAACTCTTAGGATTTACTCTCTTAACAGTTTTCACTTATAACATAGAGCAGTGTTAATTATATTCATCCTGTTGTACAGTACAACCCTAGTACTTATTTTTCTTATAACTGGAAGTTTGTACCTGCTGACCACCTTCATCCAATGCCCCCCCCCAATCCCCTACCTCTGATAACCACAAATCTGATCTCTTTTTATATGAGTTTATGTGTTTGTTTGTTTCCGAAGTATAATTGACCTACAACACCATGTCACTTCCTGGTGTACAACATAGTGATTCAACATCTCTACACATTTCAAAATGATCACCACAGTAAGTCTAGTTATGATCTGTCACCATACAAAGATACTACATTATTATTGACTATATTCCCCACACTATGTATTTTATACCCATGACCCATTTATTTTGTAACTGAAAGTGTGTACCACTTAATCTCCCTCACCAATATCTCTCATCTCTTCATTTCTTCCCCTCTGGCAACCACCTCTTTGTTCTTGGTATCTGTGACTCCGTTTCTGTTTTGTTATGTTTGTTCATTTGTTTTGTTTTCTAGATTGCACATATAAGTGAAATCATATAGTATGTATATTTCTCTGACTTATTTCACTAAATGTAATATCCTCTAGGTCCATCCATTTTGTTGCAAATGGCAAGATTTCATTCCTTTTTATGGCCGAGTAATTTTTGTTGCATATACATCACACACACACACACACACACACACACACACACACACACACACACACACACGTCTATCTGTTTACCTATCCATGGGCACTTTGGTGGCTTCTACATCTTGCCTACTGTAAAAAATGCTGCAATGAACATAGGGGTGCATATACCTTTTGGAATTAGTATTTTTTTTTCCTTTGGATAAAAATCCAGGAGTGAAATTGCTGGATTGTATAGTAGTTCTATTTTTAATTTTTTGAAGAACCTCATACCATTTTCTTTTTTATTAAATTAGTTCTCTATTTGATACATATTAGTGTATATATGTCAATCCCAATCTCCCAGTTCATCCCACCACCACCCGCCCACTTTCCCCCCTTGGTGTCCATACATTTGTTCTCTACACCTGTGTCTCTATTTCCTCCATATTATTTTCGATAGTGGTTGCACCAATTTACATTCCTACTAGTTGTACATGAGTGTTCCCTTTTCTCCACATCCTTGCCAATACTTGCTATTGCTGTCTTTTTCATGATAGTCATTCTGACAGGTACGAGGTGATATCTCATTGTGGTTTTGATTTGCATTTCCCTGATGATTACTGATGTTGAACATATTTTCACGTGCCTGTTGGCCTCCTGCATGTCTTCTTTGGGAAAAAAGTGTCTATTCAGGTCCTCTGCCCATTATTTAAATCTAATTGCTTGTTTTTCTCATATTAGGTTATTTGAGTTCTTTCTATATTTTTGATATTAACCCCTTACTAGATATATTGTTTGTGAATATCTTCTCCCAGTCAGTAGACAGCTTTTTCATTTTGTTGATAATCTCCTTTACTGTGCAAAACCTTTTCAGTTGTTTATTTATTTTTGCTTTTGTTTCCCTTGCCTGTGGAGACATATTCAAAAAAAAATACTGCTAAGACTATTGTCAAAGAGCATACTGCCTATGTTTTCTTCTAGAATTTTTATGGTTTCAGGTCTTACATTTAAGTCTTTAACCCATTTTGAGTTTATTTTTGTATATGGTATAAGGAAGTAGTCCAGTTTGATTCTTTTGCATGTAGCTGTCAAGTTTTCCCAACACCATTTGTTGAAGAGGCAGCCTTTTCCCCCATTGCATACTCTTGCCTCCAATCTATGACTCTTGTCATAGATTAATAGACCATAGAAGTGTGGGTTTACTACTGGTCTCTCTATTCTGTTCCATTGATCTATGTGTCAGTTTTTGTGCTAGTACTATACTGCTTTTATTTTATTGGATTTTTAAAATTTTTAAATTTAATTTTATTTTTTATACAGCAGGTTCTTTTTTTTGAAGGAGAAAATAAAGAAATTGATTTATAACAAAATACTCTACATTAATATTTACATTTTAGACATGACTATGCTAGTAACCATAATGAACTGGATAGATGCTGACTCCTATAAATATCATCACTGTGAATGTACAGACCAAAATGCAAATTCGCTGTATTGTTGCCTCAAAAATCAGAGAAATCACAGTGTGATTGTGAGAAATGATGAGTCACTCTTGGTAAAGTTCTTAACAAAAACAAAGTACAATCTTTCCTAAATTTGCACAGTAGTTGCCTTACTGGAGAAAAACCTGCAAATACTAAACCTATTCACAAAAATGCTTGATTTTACTCGGCTCGGTTATTGATAAACAGGTCATGCAGAGTCATAGAATCAGTCATTGTACAAGGCTTTCTACACACTCAGGGCACCCAGCATCCCTAGCAAATGCTCATTAAATGACAGCAATGTCTCTCCACTGGTCATGACAGCAAATGCCCCAACACATTTCCATTTCCCAAAGAACCTCTAGGGGATTGTACATTCAGTTAAGAACCGCTGTTCTAAATAAGCTACACTATGTGTTTGCTACTACAGGCAAAACAATGGTCTAAACAACTATAACAACAACAAAGTTAAGTCACCGTAAAAAAGAATCCCTGTACCTTCTTGCTTTTCTCTTGCTTTTAGCCTAAAAGTCTTGAATAGAGTGGAGAGAAGCAGCTCCTGCACTCATATTCCACCGTCTCTGACATTGGAGAGGGGAGTGCCTGCTATTACTGGGCCCAAATGTCTTGCCCAGGACAATCATGTTTTTTTTTCAATTCAGTTTTTCAGAGGGCAACTAGCCCTGTTTGAGGCTTTTGTGTAAGCATAAAGCATGAACCTAAACTTACCCCAGTAAATAGTGTGACATCAGTAACAAAGGCTAAAACGTCCAGGGGCTGTACAGCAGGTTCTTAATAGTTATGAATTTTATACATATTAGTGTATACATGTCAATCCCAATCTCCCAATTCATCACCCGCCCCACCACCACTTTCCCCCCGGTGTCCATACGTTTGTTCTCCACATCTGTGTCTCAACTTCTGCCCTGCAAAATGGTTCACCTGTACCATTTTTCTAGGTTTCACATATATGCGTTAATATACGATATTTGTTCTTCTCTTTCTGACTTACTTCACTCTGTATGACAGAGTCTAGGTTCATCCATATCTCTAAAAATGACCCAATTTCTTTCCTTTATATGGCTGAGTAATGTTCCATTGTATATATGTACCACAACTTCTTTATCCATTCATTCATCTGTCGATGGGCATTTAGCTGGCTTCCACGACCTGGCTAGTGTAAATAGTGCTGCAATGAAAAATGGGGTGTAAATGTCTTTTTGAATTATGGTTTTCTCTGGGTATGTGCCCAGTAGTGGGACTGCTGGGTCATGTGGTAATTCTATTTTTAGTTTTTGAAGGAACCTCCATACTGTTCTCCATAGTGGCTGTATCAATTTACATTCCCACCGACAGTGCAAGAGGGTTCCATTTTCTCCACACCCTCTCCAGCATCTGTTGTTTGTAGATTTTCTAATGATGCCCATTATAACTGGTGAGAGATGATACCTCATTGTAGTTTTGATTTGCATTTCTCTAATGATTAGTAATGTTGAGCAGCTTTTCATGTGCTTCTTGGCCATCTGTATGTCTTCTTTGGAGAAATGTCTATTTAGGTCTTCTGCCCATTTTTGGATTAGGTTGTTTTGTTTTTAATATTGAGCTGCATGAGCTGTTTATATATTTTGGAGATTAATCCTTTGTCCGTTGGTTCATCTGCAAATATTTGCTCCCATTCTGAGGGTTGTGTTTTCGTCTTCTTTATGGTTTCCTTTGCTGTGCAAAACCTTTTAATCTTCATTAGGTCCCATTTGTTTATCTTTGTTTTTATTTCCATTACTCTAGGAGGTGGATCAAAAAAGATCTTGCTGTGATTTATGTCAAAGAGTGTTTTCCCTATGTTTTCCTCTAAGAGTTTTATAGTGTCCAGTCTTACATTTAGGTGTCTAATCCATTTTGAGTTTATTTTTGTGTATCGTCTTAGGGAGTGTTCTAATTTCATTCTTTTACATGTATCTGTCCAGTTTTCCCAGCACCACTTATTGAAGAGACTGTCTTCTCCATTGTACATCCTTGCCTCCTTTGTCACAGATTAGTTGACCATAGGTGCGTGGGTTTATCCCTGGGCTTTCTATCATGTTCCATTGATCCATATTTCTGTTTTTGTGCCAGTACCATACTGTCTTGATTACTGTAGTTTTGTAGTATAGTCTGATGTCAGGGAATCTGATTCCTCCAGCTCCATTTTTTCCACTCAAGACTGCTTGGCTATTCAGGGTCTTTTGTGTCTCCATACAAATTTAAGATTTTTTGTTCTAGTTCTGTAAAAAATGTCATGGGTAATTAGATAGGGATCACATTGAATCTGTAGATTGCTTTGGGTAGTAGAGTCATTTTCACAGTATTGATTCTTCCAATCCAAGAACATGGTATATCTCTCCATCTTTTTGTATCATCTGAATTTCTTTCATCAGTGTCTTATAGTTTTTGGCATACAGGTCTTTTGTCTCTCTAGGTAGGTTTATTCCTAGGTATTTTATTCTTTTTGTTGCAATGATAAATGGAAGTGTTTTCTTAATTTCACTTTCAGATTTTTCATCATTAGTGTATAGGAATGCAAGAGATTTCTGTGCATTAATTTTATATCCTGCAACTTTACCAAATTCAGTGATTAGCTCTAGTAGTTTTCCGGTGGCATCTTTAGGATTCTCTATATATAGCATCATGTCGTCTGCAAACAGTGACAGTTTACTTCTTCTTTTCCAATTTGAATTCCTTTTATTTCTTTTTCTTCTCTGATTGCCATGGCTAGGAGTTCCAAAACTATGTTGAATGATAATGGTGAAAGTGGATGTCCTTGTCTTGTTCCTGATCTTAGAGGAAATGCTTTAAGTTTTCACCATTGAGAATGATGTTTCCTGTGGGTTTGTCATATATAGCCTTTATTATGTTGAGGTAGGTTCCTTCTATGCCCACTTTCTGGAGAGTTTTTATCATAAATGGGTGTTGAATTTTGTCTAAAGCTTTTTCTGCATTTATTGAGATGATCATATGGTTTTTACTGTTCAATTTGTTAATATGGTGTATCACATTGATTGATATGCATATATTGAAGAATCCTTGCATCCTGGGATAAATCCCACTTGATCATGGTGTATGATCCTTTTAGTATGTTGCTGGTTTCTGTTTGCTAGCATTTTGTTGAGAATTTTTGCATCTATATTCATCAGTGATATTGGTCTGTAATTTTCTTTTTTTGTAGTATCTTTGTCCGGTTTTAGTATCAGGGTGATGGTGGCCTCACAGAATACATTTGGGAGTGTTCCTTCCTCTGCAATTTTTGGAAGAGTTTGAGAAGGATGGGTGGGTGTTAGCTCTTCTCTAAATGTTTGATAGAATTCACCTGTGAAGCCATCAGGTCCTGGATTTTTGTTTGTTGGAAGATTTTTAATCACACTTTCAATTTCATTACTTGTGATTGATCTGTTCATATTTTCTATTTCTTCTTGGTTCAGTCTTGGAATGTTATATGTTTCTAAGAATTTTCCATTTTCCAGATTGTCCATTTTATTGGCATAGAGTTGCTTGTAGTAGTCTCTTTGGATGCTTTGTATTTCTGCAGTGTCTGTTGTAACTTCGCCATTTTCATTTCTAATTTTATTGATTTGAGTCCTCTCCCTCTTTTTCTTGATGAGTCTGGCTAATGGTTTATCAATTTTGTTTATAATCTCAAAGAACCAGCTTTTAGTTTTACTGATCTTTGCTTTAGTTTTACTGATCTTTGTTTTCTTTGTTCCTATTTCTTTATTTCTGCTCTGATCTTTATGATTTCTTTCCTTCTACTAACTTTGGGCTTTGTTCTTCTTTCTCTAGCTCCTTTAGGTGTAAGGTTCGATTGTTTATTTGAGATTTTTCTTGTTTCTTCAGGTAGGCTTGTATTGCTATTAACTTCCCTCTTAGAATTGCTTTTGTGGCAACCCACAGGTTTTTGATCATCGTGTTTTCGTTGTAATTTGTCTCTAGGTACTTTTTGATTTCCTGTTTGATTTCTTCAGTGATCTCTTGGTTATTTAGTATCGTATTGTTTAGCCTCCATGTGTTTGTGTTTTTTACGTTTTTCTTCCCTGTAAATGATTTCTAATCTCATAGCATTGTGGTCAGAAAAGATGCTTGATATGATTTTAATTTTCTCAAATTTACTGAGGCTTGCTTTGTGACCCAAGATGTGATCTATCCTGGAGAATGTTCCATGTGCACTTGAGAAGAAAGTGTAATCTGCTGTATTCAGATGGAATGTCCTAAAAATATCAATTAAATCTATCTGGTGTATTGTGTCATTTAAAGCTTGTGTTTCCTTATTAATTTTCTGTTTGGATCTGTCCATTGGTGTAAGTGAGGTGTTATAGTCCCCCACTATTATTGTGTTACTGTCGATTTCCTCTTTTATAGCTGTTAGCAGTTGCCTTATGAATTGTGGTGTTCCTATGTTGGGTGCATATATATTTATAATTGTTATATCTTCTCCTTGGATTGATCCATTGAACATTATATAGTGTCCTTCCTTGTCTCTTGTTACATTCTTTATTTTAAAGTCTATTTTATCTGATATGAGTATTGCTACTCCAGCTTTCTTTTGCTTTCCATTTGTATAGAATATCTTTTTCCATCCCCTCACTTTCAGTCTGTATGAGTCCCTAGGTGTGAAGTGGGTCTCTTGTAGATACCATATATATAGGTCTTGTTTTTGTATCCATTCAGGGAGACAGTGTCTTTTGGTTGAAGCATTTAATCCATTTACGTTTAAAGTTATTATCGATATGTATTTTCCTATTACCATTTTCTCAATTGTTATGGGTTTGTTTTTGTAGGTCCCTTTCTTTTGTGTTTCCCACTTAGAGAAGTTATTTTAGCATTTGCTGTAGAGCTGGTTTGGTGATGCTGAATTATCTTAGCTTTTGCTTGTCCTAAAGCTTTTGATTTCTCTCTCGAATGTGAATGAGATCCTTGCTGGGTACAGTAATCTTCGTTGTAGTTTCTTCCCTTTCATCACTTTAAATATATCATGGCACTCCCTTCTGGCTTGTAGAGTTTCTGCTGAGAAATCAGCTTTTAACCTTATTGGAGTTCCCTAGTATGTTATTTGTCGTTTTTCCATTGTTGCTTTCAATAATTTTTCTTTGTCGTTTATTTTTGTCAATTTGATTACCATGTGTCTCAGCGTGTTTCTCCTTGTGTTTATCCTGACTGGGACTCTCTCTGCTTCCTGGACTTGGGTGGCTATTTCCTTTCCTATGTTAGCGAAGTTTTCGACTATAATCTCTTCAAATATTTTCTCGGGTCCTTTCTCTCTCTCTTCTCCTTCTGGGACCCCTAAAATGCGAATGTTGTTGCATTTAATGTTGTCCCAGAGGTCTCTTAGGCTGTCTTCATTTCTTTTCATTCTTTTTTCTTCATTCTGTTCCATGGCAGTGAATTCCACCATTTTGTCTTTCAGGTCATTTATCTGTTCTGCCTCAGTTATTCTGCTATCGATTCCTTCTAGTGTATTTTTCATTTCAGTTATTGTATTGTTCATCTCTGTTTGTTTGTTCTTTCATTCTTCTAGGTGTTTGTACTTTAATTCTTTTAGGTCTTTGTTAAACATTTCTTGCATCTTCTTGATCTTTGCCTCCATTCTTTTTCCAAGGTCCTGGATCATCTTCACTATCATTATTCTGAATTCTTTTTCTGGAAGGCTGCCTATCTCCACTTCATTTAGTTGTTTTTCTGGGGTTTTATCTTGTTCCTTCATCTGGTACATAGCTCTCTGCCTTTTCTTCTTGTCTATCTTTCTGTGAATGTGGTTTTTATTCCACATGCTGCAGTTTTATTCCACATGCTGCAGTTCTTCTTGCTTCGGCTATCTGTTCTCTGGTGGATGAGGCTAAGAGGCTTGTGCAAGTTTCCTGATAGGAGGGACTGGTGTTGGGTAGAGCTGGGTGTTGTTCTGGTGGGCAGAGCTCAGTAAAACTTTAATCTGCTTGTCTGCTGATGGGTGGGGCTGGGTCCCTCCCTGTTGTGTACTGCTTTTATTACTGTAGTTTTGTAATATAGCCTGAAGTCAGGGAGCGTGATGCCACAAGTTTTGTTCTTCTTTCTCAAGATCGTTTAGGCTATTCATGGTCTATTGTATTTCCATACAAATTTTAGAATTATTTTTTCTATTTCTGTGAAAAATTCCATTGGCAATAGGGATTGCATTGAATCTGTAGATTGCCTTGGGTAGCATGGTCATTTTAACTATATTATTTCTTCCAATCCATGAACTTGGTATATATCTCTCTATTTGTTAGTGCAGTCTTCAATTTCTTTGATCATTCTTTTTTTTTTTTTTTTTTTTTTTTTTGTGGTTTGTGAGCCTCTCACTGCCATGGCCTCTCCCGTTACGGAGCACAGGCTCCAGACGCGCAGGCTCAGCGGCCATGGCTCATGGGCCCAGTCGCTCCATGGCATGTGGGATCTTCCCGGACCGGGGCACGAACCCGTGTCCCCTGCATCGGCAGGCAGACTCTCAACCACTGCGCCACCAGGGAAGCCCTCTTTGATCATTCTTATAGTTTTCTGACTACAGGTCTTTAATCCTAGGTATTTTATTCTTTTTGATGCAAATGCAAATGAGATTGTTTTCTTAATTCTTCTTTCTGATAGCTTGTTTTTAGTGTATAGAAACTCAACAGATTCTGCATATTAATTTTGTATTTATAAATTTGCGGAATTCATTGATGAGTTCTAGTAGTTTTTTGTAGCTTATTTGGGATTGTCTGTGTGTAGTATCATGCCATCTGCAAACAGTGACACTTTTACATCTTCCTCTCCAGTCTGGCTTCATTTTATTTCCCTTTCTTGTCTGACTACCATAGCCAGGACTTCCAATACTGTGTTGAATAAAAGTGGCAAGAGTGAGAATCCTTGTCTTGTTCCTTATCTTAGAGGAAATGTTTTCATCATTGAGTATGATGTTAGTTGTGGGCTTGCCATACATGGTCTTTATTATGTTGAGGTATGTTCCCTTTATGCCCACTTTCTTGATACTTTTGTCATAAATAGATATTGAATTTTGTCAAAAGTTTTTTTCTGCATCTATTGAGATGATCATATGATTCTTATTCTTCAATTTGTTATCGTGGTGTATCACATTGATTGATTTGTGATTACTGAATCATCCTTACATCTCTGGGATAAATCCCTTGATCATGGTGTATGATCCTTTAAATGTACTGTTGAAGTTGGTTTACTAATATTTTGTTGAGAATTTTTACATCTATGTTCATCAATGATACTGGTCTGTAATTTTCTTTTCTTATGGCATCTTTGTCTGGTTTTGGTATGACAGTGATCTTGGATTCATAGAATGAGTTTGGAAACATTTCTTCCTCTGCAATTTTTTGGAATAATTTGTGATGGATAGGTGTTAACTCTTCGTTAAATATTTGCTAGAATTCACCTGTGAAGCCATCTAGTCCTGGGCTTTTGTTTGTTGGGAATCTTTTATTACTGTATCAATTTCATTTACTGGTGATTGGCGTCTTCATACTTTGTTTCTTCCTGGTTCATTCTTATTTTATATATATACATATTATATATATATATATATAATTAATATTTTATATAAAATTAATATATATATTAATATATACATTTAATTTTTTCTGCTGTATAGCAAAGTGAATCAATTATACATATACATATATCCACTCTTTTTTTGGTTCTGTTCCCATATAGGTCATTACAGAGTATTGAGTAGAGTTCCCTGTTCTATAAAGTAGATTCTTATGAGTTAACTATTTTATATATAGTAGCACATATATGTCAATCCAAATCTCCCAATTTATCCCACCCCCCTTTTTCCCCTTGGTAACCAGAAGTTTGTTTTCTACATTTGTGACTCTATTTTTGTTTTGTAAATAGGTTTATTTGTACCATTTTTTAAGATCCCACATATAAGCAATATCAGACGATATTCGTCTTTCTCTGTCTGACTTACTTCACTCAGTATGACAATCTCTAGGTCCATCCATGTTGCTTATATTTTTAAATTTTCACAAGTAATCACTTTGGGTTTACAGAAACTAGAAATACACAGGAAATTATTTCAATTTACCTAAAACAGAAAATACCAATACATGAAAAAAGAATTAGAATGAGTAGGAAGAGAAAGTGGTAAAGCACCAGTGATACAAAGGACTCAAAGTAGCAATGTCTGTTCATCTTTATTCTTCTCTTACCATGAAGCATGACCATTTAGGTATTCACTCTTTTAAGCAGCCACAGGTATTAGTTTCCTTTAATTACTTACAACAAATTCTACAAAGCTAGTTGCTTATAACAACAAAATTTATAATTTTACAGTTTTGGAGTTCAGAAGTCTAAAATGAATCAGCAGAACTGCATCTTTCTGAAGGCTCTAGGGGAGAATCCATGTCCTTGCCTTTTATATACTCTAGAGGCCATTCCTTGGCTCATAGCCCTGCATCACTCCAGCTTCTGCTTCCATGGTCACATATCTGGCTCTGACACTCCTTTTTAAAAGGACCTTTGGATTATATTGGGTTCTCTTAAATTATCCAGGATAATCTTCCCATCTCAAAACACTTAACTTTATTACATCTGTAAAGTTCCTTTTTCCATGTAAGGTAACACATTCCTAGGCTCTGGGAGATTAGTTTGTGAACATCTTTGGAGGCCATTACTCTGCCTGTGATCCCACCCTCATTCTCCATTCAATGTCTCCAGGTGAGTAGCATTCCACCTGGCTAAATATGAGAAAGATCTGTGGAGTTTTAAAAATTACCCATTCTGGATCCCATCTCCAGAGGCTCTGGTTTAATTGGCTTAGAGTTGAGGCCCAGGGATCTATATTTTTTGAAAGATTCCCACTGGCACCCTCTGTTAAGAACCATGTCCATTATATAGTATTGAATGATTCTCAAATTCTTTTCCATGGATTTAATTCCTAAGAATAAAGTGTATTCAAATATAGTTCAGTTTTGCCTCAATAACTCAGTTATTCTAACCAGTCTTACAAAAGTTGATCTCTCTTAAATGTGCGAACATAAACTCAGCATTCTTATCTGTCCTTGGTTAAAAATATTAATTTTCAAATCCAGTTTGGCCCCATCTTTTTTGCAAAACTTTCTTTGGAGAAACTTTTAAAAGTATTATCTTTCTCTTCCAAATTTATACTTACTTATTATTTATACCCATTAATTCAGCTTCCCTAACTCAAAGGAAGTTGCTTACAACACTGTTTTGACACCTTAGAAGAAGTGACTTGTATCTTGGATTGCTTTCCTGTTCTTCCTGAACAGATGTGCCTACAATCCTGGGTGTGGATATTTGTTACCACAGTACACGGTTTACTTTCATAAAACATAAACTTCCCTGAATATTTGGGAGAAATATTAATGGTAATAATAAGTTTCATAAAAGATTATTAAAATTAGAGTTATTTAAAATAAAATTAGTATTGCATCAACAACAAAAGGAATACTGATATGAATGCATTTTTTTCAGACTCTATGGTTTCCTGATTAATACTATTGGGTCTATATAGAATCCTCTTGAAGAAAAAATGAGGTTTGGAAAGGTAACTTCTATTCCTAGATTATGGAATAACAAGTATCGAGGGCAGGGTGTCTGGAGAGACCATGTAGAATAGCAGAGAGGAACTCTGGTAAAATGAAGAATTGTAAAATATTAATCATTTCTTATTGGGCAGAGATTCAGTGGGGGTCTTCAGGAGAGTGGAGGACAGGTGCTTTCAGAACTTAGGTACCTACCTACCTCTTTCTCTCACCTCACCTCCTAGTCTTTTTTTCCCCTACCCTACTTCACTTTTCTCTTCTCTCAACTGAAGATACCACGCCCTTTTCCCTCAGAATATTCTGAAAAGACATGAAAGTCATTTGTTTTGTAGGCAGTCTCTGCTTTAATCCCTGCAACTGAAATGTCCTTGGGGGAAAATAACAAACAAAACAAAATGATGGCTATATTCTTCGTAAAGGGAGAGAAAAATGTACACAAATTAAAGTCTCAATAAACTCTGTGCCCACACATTATATAAAGTACTTCTTCTCAATAATACTCTCAGGTAAGTATCGTGAAATACAAACTGCTCGGTCCCCAAACATTTAGTGAGTAAATATATATGAACCCACTAGAAAAGCTAGCTTCGTGACCTGGGATCACTTCTCTGAGCCTCAGATTTTTCATTTTTAAAATAAGGATGTTAGACCAGGTAATCTCTAAGGATACTTCCAAGCCCCAAATCTACTTGTATGTTATTGAAACTATGTGAAGAAAAACATTCAGTGGAACAGCACCTTATAAAAGATTTAGCTTACTCTTGCCAGAGATTTTTCATCTTAGCAGGTTTTATGTCATGATGGGAACAGATGCCATTTGACTTTGTAATTCGAGTTTAATTGATTCACAGACTTATGGTGCCCTGCAGTGCCGTGGCTTCTCCAAGTAGGAGAGAATTGCTACTTTAGAAGATCTTTAGATTCTTTGATTAAAATTATGCTTATGTTTCATGCTGAAATTATAATTGCCTTTCTGATTTTTCCCAAGGACCTGCCCTTGGCCTGCTTTTCCTCTATTCACTCCCTTTTGTCAAGCCCTTTCTTGGAATCATCCATCACCTCCTTTTAGAAAACTCTAAAGCATGTCCATTTCCTAGTTCATCCTGCATTTCTATCTGCTTGCTGGACATCTCCACTTTTATAATCCATAAGGACTAAAACTCAGAATGTCAAAAACAGAATCACTTTGTCTCCCTTTATCCTACTACGCCATTCTTCTGTGATTATCATCTGCATCTTCGCAGTCACTAAGGCTGGAAAACTTATGCTGTGATATCAGAATTCTGCCCTTCTCATGCTTCCCTATGAGTGATGGGGTTCTAGAATAGTATAATTGCTAAGAGTACCAGTTTTGAAGAGAGATGACCTGGTTCAAATCTCAGCTCCCCCGGGCCCCCACTGTGTGGTCTTGGGCCTCAGTTACCTTTCTCTGAAATAGAGCCCCAGCTCTTCTCTTAGGCTTGTCATGAAGATAAGATTAAATAATGTATGTGGAGTTCTTGGCACTGAGTAATCACCTAATAAATGAGAATGATTATCTTAGTTGAGTTCCAAACTCCTCAGTATTTTTCTCAAACCTCCATTCCCACTTGCACTAAGATCACTTGAACTTTCTTTGCCTCAACCATAACCTTTTGACTGATTCCCTTTTTTGTCGTATTAACCTCCTATTTACCATACCTGTCTCTGGCTTCCCATTTTCTTCAGAAAAGCTTTCCATTTCTGATTTCCTATTGAATGAAATCAATATTCTTTAGTCTAGCATTCAAGAGAACTCACGATCTGGACCTATGTTCTTTTCCAAATTTATTTGCTATAGTTCTATTACCTGTAACTTAAATCCAAACAACTTTAAATGGCTACTTTCTTCTAACAATACTATGTAATTTCCCCATATTAATATTCACTCTTGCATGTTCTCTCTGTCAATAGCACCACACCCATGATGGAGCTCAAACAGTACTTTGTTCTTTATTTCCCTCATCATCTGGGAGTTTTTAGTCTTCACAATGATGTGGTATCAGTATTTTCTTTATTCAACAAAGGGATTTGAATATCAAGAATGATTATGTTGCCCATCTACTTAGTAATATAAGATCTGGGACTCAAATCTAGAGCTTATGAATTCAAATCCAGATTCTTTCATTTTTTCATTCTTGCCCCATATGAACAAAGTGACAACCCTGTGTATTATCCCTCTGAAAATCCACTCCTACTATGATCAATGCTATTTTTAAATAAAATAGTAAGTTCAATTTTTCAGGGCTGATTATCAACCTTTTACATGGTGCTCATGCTATCCCTGAGAAGGAGTAATGGCTCCTCTACAGATTTCTCACCAGACTGCAACAAGCCTGGCATGTAGAATCCATGCTGCCAACTTGCACTGAGGAATTGTGTCGTTCCTCTATAATTTGTTTACTTTCTCCCTGGAGTCTATTTTCTCCGGATGATTTTAGTACTGAAAAGAAGACAGAGGCAGCAGCAGGCATATGAATGTTTGCCGATAAATGCTGCTTTATTGTTCTGTGACACAAAAAATAATACATGACAGAGAGCTGCATCTTGCAATACTATGAAAAGAATCATTCTTTTTTTTAAAAGTAAAGAATATTGAGAAATACAAAAATACTAATGTAGGGCTTCTTAGTCTGGGTGAAACAGACAATAATTTCCTAATGAATTTGATCTACTGTATTTAAAATTATTTACTCTATTTGGTTGCCAAAAGAGCTGAAGTGTGAAATAAAACTGTATTTATACAATTTTTCTCTCTGTTCTACATGTAGAAAAAATTAATTTATATTAACTTTATATAAATCTTATATATATACACACACACACATATATATATATATATATGTATATATATAAAAATAATGTATTTATTACCACAGAAAGGATCTAATCAAAATTAAGTGTAAAATTAAGCATGGTAAATTAATAATTTGGGAATCTCAAAAATGAGGACAAAAAATGCTTCACAAACCTGTGCATTAAAATAACTGTAAAGGACAGAACATGACAAAATTGCGAAAGACTGGGGGAAAAATCAGCCTGAAAGTAAACCTATTAGCAAACAGTTCTCGAAGTAGGAGATATGTAGAACTGAATTTAAAATCACAGTTAGTGGGAAACACTTATTTTGCTCCTGAGAGGACCCAGAATTGCCAAAATTGAAAAAGTCTTACTGGAAAACTCAGAGCTTCCTCCACCTCTGTCTCCCAGCTTACAGTCTTAGAATAATCAGAGAACTGAACAACCATCCCTCTTCTTCATTTTCATTCAGTACGAACAATATCATTTTCTCTACTTTCACCCATTTCACATCCATCAAAATCTCTACATAGGTATTCATCTTTAGATTGCAACATACATATGCTCACACGCACACATTAGAAATTAAATGTAGATTTGTGGTGTTACTCCTATTTGGAAGGGATGAGGGACAGGAAATGTTGATTTTTAAAGAAAGTTTCATAGTTTGGAAAGAATAAGAGAAATATAACTGATAATAGTATTTGATGGGAAATTTAGTTTTTGTTTGTGCAAATTGGGCAGTTTTTTAGTGACCAAATCTATCAGAAAAGAACTTTGCTGAAACAAGCAAAAGTAATCTTGAAGTCTGTTTAATAGCACTGGTTTTGAAGTGCATCCTATCATTAAATTTTCTATATTTTTAAGGTGAATTGGGACTAATGCCCATATACAAGTTAACAGTGACCAAGGCTTAAGGGAAGCCCAATTCTTCACTTGATGGAAAACATGAGTCTGGGATAGACCTCAGACTGTTCAACAATCAGTAAACAAATAATCCAAAATGAGACATATGAAAAATACTTCAGCACAAGGAAACGTTTAATATTATCCTCAATAGCTCAAAGAATAAAAATGCTACTGAAAATTATTTTTCAGTAAGAAACCAAAGAAAAAAATAGAATTTGTTTTATAGTCTCAATACAATGCAATTGTACATGAAGCACAAATACTACTTGCTTAGAACTGTGCCTGGAACATAGTAAGTATTCAGCAATTTGTAACTATTGTTACTAGAGAGAGACAAAGTATTATATGATGTGAAAAGGGTCAATCCATCATGAAAGTGTGACTATCATGCTTCCCTGGTGGTGCAGTGATTAAGAATCCACCTGCCAATGCAGGGGACACGGGTTCAAGCTCTGGTCCAGGAAGATCCCACATGCCACAGAGCAACTAATCCCATGCGCCACAACTACTTAGCCCGTGCTCTAGAGCCCACTAGCCACAACTACTGAAGCCCTTGAGCCTAGAGCCCATGCTCTGCAACAAGAGAAGCCACCGCAATGAGAAGCCCGTGCACCACAACGAAGAGTAGCCCCCAACTAGAGAAAGCCCACACACAGCAACGAAGACCCAATGCAGACAAAAATAAATAAATAAATTAAAAAAGAAAAAAAGAAAGTATGGCTATCATGAGCATATGTACACCTAACAGAACCCAAAATATATGAAGCAAAAACTTATAGAATTAAAAAGGGTGAATACACAATGCAATTATAATACTTGAAAACTTCAATACCCCACATTTAGTAATGGAATAAGTGCTAATGGTTCCAAAAAGATACATGAAGCAACTTATCTGGCAATGGGAAACTGGGTTAATAAAGTAAAAGCTACTCATGACTTCCTGTTCTGAGAGAAACAATACTAGCTTTGATTAAGGATGAGTTTAGTGGTTAAATCCACTGAGAAAGAAACCACACACTACAAAATGTTGACTAGGGAGGGAATCTCTTTCCTCTAATATTATGATACCATTTGAAGAGAGCCACACTAGTGAAACAATTTTTACCCTTTTTCTCTTTTATTCACTCCTTCCCAGTGGTGAATTTGAGGAGATGTGTTAGACATAACATTGCCCTCCAAACATGTCCACATTCTAATCCCTGGAAACTGTGAGTATGCTTCAAAAGGCACTTTTCAGATATGATGAAGGATCTTGAGATTGCAAGACCATACTGGATGATCCGGGTGAGTTTAATGTAATCACGAGAGTCCTCATAAAAGGCACGCAAGAGGTGTCAGAGGGAGAAGACAATGTAACAACAGAGGTAGAGGATGGAGTGATGAACTTCTGAAGATGAAGGGAGAGGGCCATGAGCTAAAGCATGCAGGTGGCTTGTAGAAGCTAGAAAAAGCAAGGACACGTATCCTCCCTAGAGCTCCACAAAGAACGCAGCCTTGCCAACACCTTGATTCTAGGACCTCTGAACTCCAGAACTGTAAGATAACAAATAGGGGATGTGTTAAGCTAATAAGTTTGTGGTGATTTTTACAGAAAAAATAAACTGATACAGGAAGATTGTATCAATGTTATGTTTGTCCCCTCCCTCCTTTCTCCTTGCTCTTTTTTTTTTTTTTCTTTTGTGATCTGACTTCCTGCAGAGGACACATGTTCTGTTCTGTTCTTTTATAACATATTTTACAGGCAGATACCCTGGAAATCATTGATTTTTAACCCCCCAGGGACAGTGACTAGATAAGTGTGTCCAATTTAGGGTTAAAATATTATCAACCCTCCTTGGCTAACAGAATTCATGCCCATGTTCTTCAACATAGGCATTATAAATAACACATTGATTTTTGTCCACTTGACTCCAACATCTGTTTCTCACTTTGTTTCCAATTCAGAAATGTGAATAAATGATGCCATATAGTTTAGCTCTCTCAAATTCCTGCAAATAACCTCATTGCTTAGCTAAATGTTAACATAGTTGGTGACCTTGAGCAAGTCACTCAAACTATCTGTATCTCTGTCCTTATCTCTAAAATGTGACTAATAATACTTGCATCTTAGGGTTGTTACAAGGATTAAATACATTAATGTTTGTAAAGTGCTTAAATTAGTGCTTGCCATAGAGTAAGTACTCTATCAATGTTGACTAGCTCCTCTTTTTTTTTTCTTTTAACATCTTTATTGGAGTATAATTGCTTTACATTGTTGTATCAGTTTCTGCTGTATAACAAAGTGAATCAGCTATACGTATACATATATCCCCATATCCCCTCCCTCTTGCGTGTCCCTCCCACCCTCACTATTCCACCCCTCTGCGTGGACACAAAGCAATGAGCTGGTCTCCCTGTGCTATGCAGCTGCTTCCCACGAGCTGTCTATTTTACATTTGGTAGTGTATATATGTCCATGCCACTCTCTCACTTTGTCCCAGCTCCTCTTTTAGACTATAAACTCTCACAGAGCTTCTTTAATAACTTTTACAGGCTTATAACATATGAACTAAGTACTCAGTAAACAAGACTGAAAAGATGATTCCCTTTAGCACCAAATATTTCTACATAGCTAAATCTCTCAGAAATGCTTTTCTTTTATAAAATGTTTCAAATAGATCTTTTCCCACCTGCCAATTCAGCTCACTTGAGTGGAAAAGGACATTCAAAAAGTATCAAGCCTGAAGGAATATTATCCAATTTTTGTTTTCACTATCATAAATGCTCAGTCTGACTTAAAAATAATGATTCACTGGAAAAATGGTCACTTTTAGCTTTGAGTACATGGGGGAAAAAAGCTGGAAAAAAACGCTAAAGCTAGTTAAGAAATCACACCAGGAGAAAATATTTTGGCAAGAGAACAAACCAAGGTTTTCAGATACCCATGAGCTCATCTATGTTCTAAAATATTAAATAATACATTTTAAAAATCAGTTGTCTGCTTATATGATAAAAATGTTTATTTTTCTTATATTTACTGACATATCAATTTGAAAATTATGAGGTGGAGGTAATATCTTAATCACTGGAATTATGATTTTAAAGTATTGTTGAACACAGTGTGACAAATAGAATGTTTATGTCTAAAAAATCTGGCTAAAACTGTTCAAGAGCAGATTGCCTCAAAACAGTGTAATTGCTCTGGGTGTCTGTCTCTGCATATAAATCACAGATGATTATCAACCTTCTTTGTCCTTGTCATGCTGACACTACTGATAGCATAATATTAGCATACACGTTCTAGGTCTTGGGGTTGCTTGGGATGAGTTACAAAACTGGAAGGACCTCACAGGGTCATCCTAAGTACAGCTGTTCTTTTATTTTGTGTATAGCCCTTGCCTTAGGAAAAAGCTTTCCAAACGACTTCTATTTCTCCTGTTTGATAGAAGGTCAGGAAATAAGCAGTGTTCTCTCCACATATCTATAAACAGAACTTCGGATCCTGTTTCACAACTAAGAATTTAAATTATCTTGACAGATTTTTAAAAATAAGTTTAGGAATTTAGTTTGTTAGATAGTCTAGAAATGATGCCATTATCTGGTGATTGTTTTCTATAATCTTTTTCAGATTTTATTTCAATACAACAAATTTTAAGGGACTGGCTTCCAAAGTGGTATAGTACCAGTATTTACTAAAGCAGAAATCAAACTAAGATCCTCAAGATGAAGGATTTTCTCACTGATGCAAAGTAACAAAACAATCTAACAATGCTGATGACAGTTGACTGACATGCCTCTATATTTTGCCAACTGAAGTGAACTGTGGTAGATGGGATAAATTAAAGATAAATGGCAATCTACTTCCTCTGTTGGATGACTCAAATCCTCTTCCTCATTTTTGAGCATTTGCAAAATACATTAGAACATCTTTTTTCTTCATTTTCTCACCTATCACCCTCACTCACACATCTAATATTTGAGAATTGCAGCAATTCCCAATGTATCTGTGAAGTCTAGTGTTGTGTCAATATCCATATGATAAACTGGACAGGTGACTTGTGAGCAGTTATCTGAAGAATATAAGGCAGAATATCTCTTTGTTGAAATAAACATGCACTTACTTCTGGTGAGTTCTACTCTGGTTAAAATTGTTATGTTTAACTGATGGTAAGAAATATATAGTGACTTAAATGAGGTATGTTATCTTAAGTAATATTTTTCCTTATTTGGCTCTACTTTTCTTTCTGTTAAACATACTTTTGAAATAAAGACTCAGGCCCTTTCACTTTAAGTCAGTTTGCTGACGCTGGTGTTAAGAGATTTTCAAACTTGTTATACTTCTCCAAAGTCTTTTTGTACTTTGCATTTAACTGGCATGAAGTAGCTTATTAATAAACTTCAGAGGCACAGCAAATGTATCAAACTTTCATTTCAATCAAGATGTATTTACTCACTAGAATCAGGAAGAGATCCTGAAAGTAGGTCTTCTGTATAGTTGGGAAGTTTCTTTCAGATACCATTTCACTGTTTAAATCTAGCAGTTTTGCACAACAAATCCTGCTCTTGCTGTAACTGGCTTAGATTATGAAGGAGTTATATAGAAAGTGTTGGAAATCTTTTTTTTTAACCACAGTTGAACTGAACATTCCAAATTTCTGCATTTATAAGACTGGGCAAAAAAATAATACGAGCTAGTTTACTCGCTAATTCAATAGTCAGAGTGGATGTGTATAACTGTAGAATTTGCATATTAGAAACCTCCTCATTTTCATACACTAACTCCAATTCACCCAGACTGTGATTTCTAATTCAAAGTCTTCTTCTTCACCCTAATGTCTGCCACCTTATTGCCATGTATGTCCCAATCAGATGGTAGTTCCAACATTTTAGACTCTTTAAGACCCTTGACAGCTTTTCTTCAATATATTTGGGGTGGCATGGCACAACTCAAACCTTAGCATCATCAAGATTAACTAATCTCACTTTGTGACAGAGCCTCTCCCAACTCTCTTTTCTGTGTATTTAATATAGCTACTCTTTCATGTTATTGAGCTCCTTGGTCCCCTAATCTACCTCTTTCCTCAGTCTAATGCCCATTCCTTTTTATAAGCCCATTTTCTTCCTGCTAGCTTTCACATATTGACCAATGCATCTGAAAATTATCAAACCTGAAATAGACAATCTACACTTCAATTTCCACACACTGATAAATCTCAAATCTATCCCTTTATCAAACTACACCCATGAGTTCCAGACCTATATTTTCATTTACCTACTGAACTGTCCCACCTTATGTTTCGTAGATATCTAGAAATCAATATATTCAAAATGTTTCCCCTCCATACCTCCTTCTTCTCGTATATTTCCACCTTTGGTTAATGGAAGGAACCATTCCCAGCTGTAAATGACCGTGAAGTATTGCCTATCACAGTAAGCCCTTATTAAAGAAATGGAATTTTGAAGTCTCTGTTTATGCTTCTATGTGTAGTCCATTCCATTTCAATCCTCTATTCAAGCTCTTTTAATACTTGTGTTATTATACAAATATTCTGAAATGTATGTCATCATATATTTCCAATGAATAATAACAATAATTTTAGAGCAATTTAATATTATGTATGTCTTAGAAATAAGAATAAGGAATTGCTTTAAACAAGAAAGTCAGTTATATTAAGGAGTCTCCCAAATCTTTAACATCTACTTGATTTTATATAACATATTTACCAAGATATTATTTACATTTTTTTCTTTTCTAATATAATTTTAGATGAGAGGCTTTAACCTGAAATACATTCATTTTCTAGAAAAAGCATGTATTAGTTTTGATAAACCAGTCTGTGACATATTCAGAATTTTAAATAACAAATAATAAATAATTTTTCCAAGCAAACTGTAAAAAATACATCCCTCAAATCTCATTTTCCTTGTGTAAGATTAGTCTTCTAAGATGAGAGATAACACTCCTCCCTAAAATAATCATTTTCTAATTTTGGTTCACTTCATATTTTGATTAATAGTCTCATAAGTGAAAAAGAATTGTTGAAAAGAATCAGCCTTACTTTTTAAAAAGAAAAAGTCATACAATTAATGTATATACCAAATATAATTATTAATTGCTATCATATCAAACTTAGAAAATCTTTTAATTCTCATTCTGTTAATAGAGATACAGAAATATGAATCTCAAGCACTTTATATTTTTGCTTTTTAATTTTCCTTACCTTCTGTAACTTTACTATCCTTCACAGTTTTGTGAAAGAACTGTATCCCTAAATCATGTTTCAGGTAATTTATTTCTAATAAAAAGATGCATAGCTATCATTAAAGAATAGCTTAAAGGTATGCTAACTCAGAACATGAGTACTAAAGTTAAAGGCAGTAATATAATAAAGGCAGTTAATTTCCATATATATGTTAGACACATAGTGCTTAAGACACATGACTGTGATCCCTTTTAGTTCTTGAATTTTGTCATTCATTGAAACAACCGAACACATTTTTGTGCAACACTTTTTAACATACTAGAAATAGCCTATTTTCTTTCCATGATGGATGCTTTCCTTCAAATATAATTTCTGAGCTCCAAACAGGAAACATAATGTTGCCCTGGATGTTATCTTGTGTTCTAGAAATAGAAAATGATGCTATATCCATGTCCAGAAATGGTACAGGTTTATGACTACCATTTAAGGACCCTTTATTCAATGAGTCAGCTGGTTCTGCTGTTCACTAGCTGGGTGGCCTTAGGCAAGTTGCTTAACATCTTGATATAAAATTGGGATAGAACAAGAAACAAGATGGCAAAGTAGGGAATTTGGGATTAACAGATACACACGACTATATATAAAATAGATAAACAAGGACCTACTGTATAGCACAGGGAACTACATTCAATATCTTATAATAACCTATAATGGAAAAGAATCTAAAAAAGAATATATATATATTATATTATATAACTATATATATATATACACACTATTATATATATTTAAAATATATAACTAAATCACTTTGCTATATACCTAAAACATAAATCATCTATACATTAATAAAAAATTAAAAATGAAACCAGCAACAAAAAAATGATCAAACGAGACAACTGAAATAGCAAAAAAAAAAAAAAAAAATGGCAAACTAGGAGGATGTGTAACTCACCTCCCCCCATGAACACATCAAAAATACATCAATATGTGGAACAATTCTCACTGAAAACTAATTGGAAACTGGCAGGAAGACTCAAGTACATTCAAGGTTGTAAGAAAGATCCAAAAGGAATCAGGTAGGAAGAGAAAAGAAGCAATCAGGTCAGGACCTGTGCCCCTGGGGCAGGACTCTGAGGAAAAGGGAGAAACATGGGTGGAGTCCACCCTGGGGAGCGAGCAATCCAAGCCACATATTGGGTACCCCAGTCCTTGGGTCCAACACAGAGAAGACAAGCCCACTTTGCTGGTCGGGCAGCCGTGCGGACTAACAGGAGGGCTACGGGAAACACGGACTTCGCTTGTGAGGAGCACATGAGTGCTGAGTTGCTCTTGAGACAGGGCGAAGTGGGCAGATGGAGGACTACCCCAGTGGCTGCCGGTTTCTCATGACCACAACAGCATGAGCCTGAGCCTGAGCTGAGTGAATGTTCCAGCCCTGCTTACTTCCACTTGCAGCTCCCCACTGGAGTGAGGGCTGCCACAACCAAGGAGAGAGTTCAGCCACGGGACACAGAAATGACTCAGACCCAGCGCTGCATCTGAGTGCAGCAAGGGCGGCCATTGCAGGCTCTTATACACAGGCAGCACATTATGGGAGGTCCCTATCTCTGACGGCAGCTGGACCGCCACAGCTCACACCCTGATACACACCAAGAGATCACACTGGCCCTGCAAAAGAGCCTCACATGAGAAGGGGCTGCCATTCCTGGAGCTCAGACTAGAAGCATATTGGAGGCAGACTGGACCTCTATCTGTGGCCAGCCCACATCAGCCCATGCACTGTCACGAGCCAAGAGCCTGTACAGGCTTCAGCGTTGCTCCCCTCTGGGTCAAGGGTGCTGGTGCTGGGAGAGGGGAGAGCACAAACTTGAAGGGAACAGAGTTAGCTCAGACCCAAAGCTCAGGGCTTCTGCTCCAGCAACTTGGGATCTGACCCCTCCCTCAATAGGAGGGTGGCAGCCCCTGAGCAGAGTGGAAGACCCTCCTCACACCTGGCTCAGGCCATAGCCCCTCCATCTCCAGCCCCACTTCCTAGCAAGGTGATAGCTGCCAGCACACCCTGAGGAAAGACACGACTTCTGTTCGATCAAATCCAAAAAGCCACTGGGCACATACGGATTGTATAGGGATGCTCTCACGTAATGATGTCCCTTCAAGACCATAATAGGTAACTATTTCACCTACATTTATAGAGACAGAGAAAGTTAAGCAAAATGAAAAGACAGAGGAACTGGTCTCAATTGAGAGTGAGACAACAGGAGAAGAATGAGAGAGAGAAGGGGGTGGAAAATATATTTTATTAAATTATGACTGAAAATTTCCCAAACCTGAAGAAGGAAACAGATATCCAGGTACAGAAAGCACAGAGGGTCCCAAACAAGATGAACCCAAACAGACCCACACCAAGGCACATCATAATTAAAATGGCAAAGCTTAAAGATAAAGAGAGAATTCTAAAGGCAGCAAGAGAAAAACAAAGGGGCATATACAAAGGAACCCCCATACGGATATCAGCTGACTTTTCTGCAGAAACTTTGCAGGCCAGAAAGGAGTGGTTTGTTATATTCAAAGTGCTGAAAGGGAAAAACCTGCAACCTAGGATATTCTACCCAGCAAGATTATCATTTAGAATAGAAAGAGAGACAACTTCTCAGACATATATATATGTATATACACACGATGGAGTATTACTTAGCCATAAAAAATAATGAAATTCTGCCATTTGCAACAACATGGATGGACCTAGAGAGTATTATGCTTAGTGAAAGGAATCAGAGAAAAATACTGTATGTTATCACTTATATGTGGAAAGAAACAACAAATTTGTGTAACTAAACAGAAACAGACTCACAGATATAAAAACAAACTAGTGGCTGCCAGTGGAGAGAGGAAAGGGGGAAGTTAGGGTAGGGGATTAAAAAGATACAAACTACTATGTATAAATTAAATAAGCAACAAGGATATATTTTACAGTACAGTGAAACATAGCTATTATTTTGTAATAACTTTATTTTTTTAAATAAATTTATTTATTTATTTTTGGCTTTGTTGAGTCTTCATTGCTGCGCGCAGGCTTTCTCTAGTTGCAGCGAGCAGGGGCTACTCTTCATTGCAGTGTGTGGGCTTCTCATTGCAGTGGCTTCTCTTGTTGCAGAGCACAGGCTCTAGATATGTGGGCTTCAGTAGTTGTGGCATGCAGGCTAAGTAGTTGTGGCTTGCGGGCTCTAGAGTGCAGGCTCAGTAGTTGTGGCACACGGGCTTAGTTGCTCCGTGGCACATGGGGTCTTCCCAGACCAGGGATCGAACCCGTGTCCCCTGCATTGGCAAGCGGATTCTTAACCACTGCACCACTAGGGAAGTCCCTGTAATAACTTTAAATGGAGTATAATCCATAAAATTATTGAATCACAAAAAATAAATAAATTAATAAAAAGTAAATAAATTTGGGATAATAGTATCTATTTCATAGTCTTCATAAGGATTAATATTAATATGCTTATAATAGTGCAGAGCACACAACGGTCAATAAATATTAGTCAATATTAAGTAAAAAAATCTATATAAAGAAAACAAATGAACCATAGATGTAGTCCAACTTCCATAATTTCTCATTTGCCCAATTCTAAAAAGGAACTTTAAATTAGATGGTTCAGTTCAAAATATTTCTTTCCAACATACACAAATTGTGAGTAATGACTCTATTCTTCATCTTTATTTCCCTAAGAACAAGCGTTCTTTATTCTTATCTAGCTTGCAGACAAACCAGTTAGGGATGAGGAGAAGGGAGATGGAACAATTTCCCACAGATCAAGCCAGGAATTATATTATCACAAGTTGTCTGTGAATGGGCTGCCTAAATTACCACAGGAAAGTTACAGCTCCGTTCATGGTTCTAGGTACAGATGGCAGCATGCTGAGGGGCTAAAAAAGAAGATTATATATCCCAAATTGTGGCATCAGTATTTAAAGCTAGGAGTGAAATACAGAGTGGGCAATGTAAGGCAGTTCAAGGCATGAATTTGTGGATCAGCAGGAATAAGACACTGGTGTCATTTAAGTCCCAACACATTTTACTCACTAAGCGCTAAATTAACTCCTTTATTACCTTAGGCCTTAGTAAATTAAAGTCTGTATCTCCGATATGACAAATCACAAGGGAAGCTGAGCAAAGTTAAACCGTAAACTCTGCCACTGTCAAAGTAAAAAAAGAGGATCCAAGCAAAAGTGACAGCACAGTGCTTGGTAATGTTAAAGTAATTAATCAAGGAGGCCTTTAGAGTGATGCCCTGGTATCCCAGGTAAGCAAACCAAAACCTAAGCCAGAGGCAAAGCACTGGAATCTGAGAAAGTGAAACTTAAGAACAACCAATCACAAATAGTATTGTGTAACCACTTAAGCTATAGCCAATCGGATAATTGCCTTGCATAGCTTTGCTTCTGCATCTTCTGTATAAAAACCTTGCAGCTAGCTCCTGTAAGTGGAGTGCTACTAATCACTTTTGGTTCTATGCCGCCCAACTGAAATCAACATTTGCTGAAATAAACTCTTCAAAATTTTAATGTGCCAGGGACTTCCCTGGTGGTCCTGTGATAAAGAATCTGCTTTCCAATGCAGGGGATATGGGTTTGATCCCTGGTTGGGGAACTAAGATTCCACATGCCACGGGGCAACTAAGCCCACGCGCCACAACTACTGAGCTCCTGTACCTCAACTAGAGAGCCTGCGTGTCGCAAACTATAGAGCCCATGTGCGCCGGAGCCCACGCACCCAGGAGGCCGCGCGCCACAACTAGAGAGAGAAAACCCATGGGCCGCAGCTAGAGAGAAGCCTGCCTACCGCAACTAGAGAGAAACCCGAGCAGACCATGCACGGTAATGAAAAGATCCTGCATGCCTCAACAAAGATCCCGTGTGCCACAACTAAGACCCGACACAGCCTAAATAAATAAGTCAAGAGTGATTTAAAAGAAAATTTTTTAATGTGCCTATTTTATCTTTCAACAGTAACCACTAGTCATTCAATAATGATTACCTCTTTTTTTTTTTTTTTTTTTTTGGTGCGCGGGCCTCTCCCTGCCGCGGCCTCTCCCGCCGCAGAGCACAGACTCCGGACGCGCAGGCCCAGCGGCCATGGCCCACGGGCCCAGCCGCTCCGCGGCATGCGGGACCCTCCCGGATCGGGGCACGAACCCGCGTCCCCTCCATCGGCAGGCGGACTCCCAACCACTGCGCCACCAGGGAAGCCCATGATTACCTCTTGTTGTTATTAAAGCTGTTATGTTCAAAAGCTTTGCTCTTAAGAATACCAAAACACTACAGCTTTCCATTGGAAATAATAGGGAAGCTAACCCAGTAAAAAGTTAAATATATTTGTGATTTAGCTTCAAATATCAGTGGCAAAATTATTATTTCTCTCTTTCTTTCTTTGTGTATGTGTGAGTTCAGAGTCTAAATTCATTGAGAATATGCTCTCTATTCAAAACACTTTATAAAGTCAGTTTGCACTTGATCCAGTAAAACATTGCTAAATGTAGATGTTGCTTTTCAAAAATAAGTCTGATTTCTTCTACAAGTGAAATGTAAATAAGAGTCAGCATTATCAGATGTGTATTAAGAGTGTGTTCTCCACTTATTTATGCCTGTTTAATTTTAAAACAATGTTTTCTATGTATGTGTGCAGCCAAGAATATTTCCATTAACACTCCAGTAAAGTAAATTGTATCATATATTGAACTGGATTTCAAGTTGACTAGATTTTGAACCTATTATTACCGCTTTGTTGAGATATAATTCACATGCCATGTAATTTACCCATTTAAATTGTATAATGCAGTGATTGTTAGTATATTCACAGATAAGCACAAATATAACCACAGTTAATTTCAGAACATTTTAATCACCTAAAGAAACAAAATCCATACCCTGTAGCTACTACCCCTCTCTGCTTATCCTATCACACTGCCCAACCCTAAGCAACCACTAATCTACTCTGTGTCTCTACAGATTTGCCTCTTCTGGGCATTTTATATAAATGGAATCATATTATATGCGGGCTTCCATGACTGGATTCTTTCACTGAGCATAATCTATACAAAGTTCATCCACATTATACCATGTATCAGTGATCCATTGCTTTTTCATGGCCAAATTATATTCCATTGAATGGATCTACATTTTTTTATATATATTTATAAATTAATGGGTATTTAGGTTGTTTGCACCTTTTGGCTATTAGAAATAATGCTGCAGAAAACATTTATGTACAAGTTTGGGGTGGACATAAGTCTTTCTCTTGGGTATATGCAAAGGAATGGAATTGTTGGGTCATACAGTAACTTTATGTTTAACCATTTGAGTAGCTTCCAGACTGTTTGCCAAAGTGGTTGCACTATTTTATTCAGCCAACAGTGCCTGAGGGTTCCAATTTTTCTACACCCTCACTAACATTTATTATTTGAATTTTTGATTTTAGCCATCCTAGTGAGTGTGAAGTGGTATCTTATTATGAATTTGATTTGCACTTCTCTGTTGACTAATGATGTTGAGCATCTCTTCATATGCTCAGTGTCTTATTACAGACATTATAAGAGATATCTATTCAGATCCTTTGCTCACTTTTAAATTGAATTGTCTTTTTAATAGTTAGTTGTTCGATGGAGAAATCAAAAGCTTTACAGACAAGCAAACGCTAAGAAAATTCAGCACCACCAAACCAGCTCTACAACAAATGCTAAAGGAACTTCTCTAAGTGGAAAACACAAGAGAAGAAAAGGACCTACAAAAACAAACACATAACAATTAAGAAAATGGTAATAGGAACATACACATTGATAATTACCTTAAATGTGAATGGATTAAATGCTCCAACCAAAAGACATAGACTGGCTGAATGGATACAGAAACAAGACCCATATATATGCTGTCTACAAGAGACCCACTTCAGACCTAGGGACACATACAGACTGAAAGTGAGGGGATGGAAAAAGATATTCCATGCAAATGGAAATCAAAAGAAAGCTGGTAGATGTTAAAAAAAAAAAAAGAAAGCTGGAGTAGCAATTCTCATATCAGAAAAAATAGACTTTAAAATAAAGACTATTACAAGAGACAAAGAAGGACACTCCATAATGATCAAGGGATCAACCCAAGAAGAAGATGTAACAATTATAAATATTTATGCACCCAACATAGGAGCACCTCAGTACATAGGCAAATGCTAACAGCCATAAAAAGGGGAATCGACAGTAACACAATCATAGTAGGGGACTTTAACACCCCACTTTCACCAATGGACAGATCATCCAAAATGAAAATAAATAAGGAAACACAAACTTTAAATTATACATTAAAGAAGATGGACTTAATTGATATTTATAGGACATTCCATCCAAAAACAACAGAATACACTTTCTTCTCACGTGCTCATGGAACATTCTCCAGGATAGATCATATCTTGGGTCACAAACAGTTAGTTGTAAGAGTTCTTCGTATATTCAAAGTGCAAGTCCTTTATCAGATATATGATTTGCAAATATTTTCTCCCATTCTGTGGGTGGTCTTTTAGTTTTCATAATAGTGTTCACTGAAGCAGAAAAGTTTTTAATTTTGATGAAGTCCACTTCTCTATTTTTTGTCCTTCTTCTTTAAGAACCAGTTGTTTATATAAGTTCAAAAAGATTTATTCTTATGTTTTCTTCTAAGAGTTGTATAATTTTAGCTCTCACATTTGGGTCTCTGATATACTGTGAGTTAATTTTTGTATATGGCCTGAGGAGAAACAGTCCAGTTTCATTCTTTGGCATGTGGTTATCCAGTTGTCCCATTACCATTTTTTAAAAGATTTTGTTCTCCATTGAATTGTATTAGACCCACAGACACATTTATTTCTGAGCTCTCAATTCTATTTCATTGATCTTTAAGTCTATTTTTAATGCCAGTTCCACATTGGCAAGTATCACTGTTTTGATTTATATTTCTTTGCAGTAAGTTTTGAAATAGGAAAATGTGACTTTTCTTATTTTCTTCTTTATCAAGATTGTTTTGACTATTCCAGTTCTCTTGTAATTCTATATGAGTTTTAAAACCAGTTGATCAATTTCCATAATGAATCCAGCTGACTGGTTGGCTGGATTACCTTGGTGGAGTCTATTTCTCCCTGCAGTATGAAAACTTTGATATTGTTTCTCAGGGGACACAGTCTTGGTTATGCCCACAGTCACCTTGGATAACACTGCCTTCAGCAAGACTCTTTCCTTAACCATACCCATCTGTTAAGCTCCACTAATTACTGGCTGGTTGTCTACTGTTGACAACGAGACTCTAGTACATAACTTGCTCACAGACCGATCCAATCAAACCTAGACTCCTTTAAAGAGATACTCCTATGGTTAGTGTTTGATATTTGTCTTCACCCAGAAAGGCTCTTCTCTGCTGTCTCTTTCCTCATTTATCTCTTGCAAATGAGCCTGCCAACAGCTTAGCTTATATCTTCAATGAATTCAATGAATCTATCTCATCCTTATCTTTCATGACAGTCTCCACTGTTTTTTGACTGCCCTGAGATTTAAACTTCTCCAAACTCTGTTGCAAATTAAGTCACTTCTTTTGAAAAGAGATTAAGAACTCTCTGTAATATGGCCTACTTCTTCCTTGGGCAAAAACTTTGGGCCATATCTCTAGTGCTAGGGGTGGGACAATAGTGTACTTCTCTCCAAGTGACCCCCAATTTAGGAACAGAACATTTTAATTAAACTTACATGTAGAAGTTATCACATACTGAAAGATCTGCTTAGTCATTAAGAGTGTTATTCAAATTTCCAAAATTCATTGTGTGTGGTAGGAAACAGTAAGGAGAGAAATATTTGTCTGGTTTATCATCCTAATTTTCTCCAACTGTTTTTTCCTATTGTTAAAAAATATATATTTATACAATATGGAATACAGATTTTTTTAGTTTATCTCCTGCCTTAATTTTGCAAAATACCTTGTTGGTTTTTTTTTAAAGGTAATTTTTTTGAGAAATTTGGTCCTAAGTGGTCAAGAGAGGAATAGGATTTTTTTTTAAAAATATAATCACTTTAAAATAAAATTTGTAGCACCACTGGCATTTCTTTTCAAAAAATACAGTATGGAGAAAAAGCTTGGCAAATGCTTCCTCTGAAGATGATTGCATTCTTTTTCCTACTGATTGTATATTTTAGTGAGAATTATATTAGCATTCTTTGGGAGAAAGTGACTGGGAGGATCTGAAATGATTAACTGATATAGTCTGGTGTTAAAAGGGGAATTGATATCAGATGATTTTTATTTTAAAATAATCTGAGTAGGGATTTCCCTAGTGGCGCAGTGGTTAAGAATCCGCCTGTCAATACAGGGGACACGGGTTCGAGCCCCGGTATGGGAAGATCCCACATGCTACGGAGCAACTAAGCCTGTGCACCACAACTACTGAGCCTGCACTCTAGAGCCCACGAGCCACAACTTCTGAGCCCGCGTGCCACAACTACTGAAGCCCACACACCTAGAGCCCATGATCCACAACAAGAGAAGCCACCGCAATGAGAAGCCCGCACACCGCAACAAAGAGTAGCCCCCGCTCGCTGCAACTAAAGAAAGCCAGTGCACAGCAATGAAAATCCAATGCAGCCAAAAATAAATAAGTAAATTTTTTAAAAATTAAAAAAAATAATAATCTGAATAAGGAGATATTTATCAGCGTTGTGCTCCTAGGAATCCAGATGGGTCAAGTTTTGAAACTGAAACTGTGTTCTCCTAATCTATTTTAAGGGATATGTTTGGTGGCTTCACTTTTCTCCCTTTTTTACATAAGAAATCATATTTTTTTACATTTTCACTCTCATCTGTATTGATATTAAATTATTTATCATTAATTTTCATAGGAAAAATGATTGTTGATTACTATTTTCTTTCCTGTCCTTTCATAATTTTAAATCATTTTACTATGTGGTACTGGACAACTTCTACTTGTTTACTCAAGAAGAGCTTGCCTCTGAAGGATTTAGTTGTTCCTTAGTCTAAATTAATATCGAGAATTAGTATAGGAAATTACCTACAATTAATAAAATTCCTATTATTGTTGTATTTAATTAAGTCCTTACCATTTCTTGAAATAATGACCCTAACTTTGCTGCTATATGTATGTGTGTATATATATATCTCCATGGTGCACGTGCGCACACACACACACACACACACACACACACACACACTCACTCACATGTGGGCCCCATTTCCTCACATTTATAGAAAAGTTCCAAAGCCACGGAGCTGAAAAAAGTTACCATAGTATCTTCAGAGTTCCCTGAAATTAAATATATCAGCTTTCAGGATTACTTTCTTTGATGTATGAACACCCCTGGAAATTTATATAAATATTAATATTCAGGTATTAAAATATTTGCTATCTTCAGTTACACCTGGTAAAACTATAATGACTGTCAATCATTTGGGGAGTGATATAATTCAGAGGAGATCCAGCATTCAAAGTGATGAATCTTTTCTCACCAAAGTAAGTAAAAATGTTTCAGCAGCAGCAAGCAAGGATTGCTGGAGTGTGTGAGCAGTCATTATGGTTGTTAACACTACAATGGCTTACAATTCATTTCAAATAGAAAGTTATTTTTTAAAAATAGTGTCTTCAGTTGTATTGGGTTCTTAATTGCAGGGCTTTCTCTTACATTCTCCTGCGTTCTAAGCACATCATGTGTCTGCATTTAGCCTAAATGTAGTACTTCCAAGATCATCATTTCTAAAATAAGCACGCACAAACCTCTGTGATCAGGGCTAGAGTGCACACTGATTTAAGGTAGGTAGTCTCCTCTGAAAGAACTTATATGACACTTAGGGAAACAGACTGTATATATCACAGTCTGTGAGAAAAAGGCAGTGCCAGTAATAGTAACATTAACAATAAAAGCTGTCATTTGTGGTACATTCTAAATATTTCACAAAGAATATTTAATACAATTCAATAACACATTTAAGTATACATTATAATACCCATTTTATAACTGAGAAAACCAGAGCTCAGAAAAATAAAAATATGCTATTTAAATTCACACAGCTAATAAACTGCAGAACCTGGATTCAAATTCAGTATATTTCTCTCTGTATACACTGTCATTAAGAGCAGAGTTCTGGTTTCTCCACTCTTTGTTTTATAGTTCCTTTATTATTCCTGATAATATTCTTGCTTTTTTTAAAAAAAAAATATATAATGACGCTGAGGCAAACACTATAAAACATCTTCCAAATCTTTTCCTACATTCCCAATATATGTTTTCACTTTCACATGATATGCTTCTTTCACATGTCACACACTTGCCTAATTTATTTTCCACTGAATACCAGTGACACCTTCTTCTTAGGACTCCTAACTAGTAAGATTGTAAGTCTATGTTAGAACATCAAGTTAAATAATTTATAACTAGTGATCAGAAGCCCTGAGCTCTCTTAAAACACGTGATCTTGTGTTCCAAGGTGTGTTTTAGAAAACAAAATTATAATTTCCAATATAGTCCATCTCAGCACTACTGTTCTCCATTCCTGCTGCCTCTTCCATTAGCATCTTCCTTCACATTCCTACTGCCACCACCTCTTTCTGTCCATCATTATGTAAAACATGGATGGTGACAATTGCTATGCAATTAGATTCTATTCACTTCAAGTTTCTCCTCAATGCAATCCACCCTGCACACACTGCCTAGGTACTCTTTCTAATGCGGTAACTTGAGGTGATCACCAACGTTCTGTGTCTCCACATTACCTCCAGCAGAAGGTCTCATCTCCATCACTTGGTAGTGGATAAAAATACAACTGTTCAATTAACATAAAAGAAAAACAAATGACTACTAAAAAAGCAGAGATGAGAGGGAGGAGAAAAAACTTCTGGTTGGAATAAAAATTTGTGCCATGTTGCTGAAGCATAAGTAAAATTTAGCAAATAATCAAATGTACAAAGCATTTGACCAATATTTTTATAGACTGAATTGTATTCCCCGCCCTAATTCATACTGGAGTCCTAACCTCTAGTGCCTCAGACTGTATTTCATGATAGGGTCTTTAAAGAGATGATCAAGTTAAAATGGGGTCATTAGGATGGACCCTAATCCAGTATGACAGGTATATTTATGAGACAATGGGATTAGGACACAGACATACACAGAGGTAAGACCATGTGAAGACACAAGGAAAAGATGCCTATCTACAAGCCAAGGAGCAAGGGCTGAGAAGAAACCAACCCTGACAACACCTTGATCTTGGACTTTTGGCCTCCAGAATTGTGAGAAATACATTTCTCTTTCAGCTACCCAGTCTGTGGTTTCTTGTTATGGCAGCCCTAACAAATTAATACTAATGTTCTTCTTGAATGAATTTATTATATAGAAGTACAAAAATGGGAGGAGACAACTGTGTTAATGATTGCCAATTGAGTACCAAGTGTAGAATTTTAAAAATAGAAAATACTCCAAATATGCTTTATTTGGAAATTAAAGAGATACATTAAGTTGCTGCCATAAATAGAAAGAAATGGAATATTTGGAAAGGGGTTCTTGTTAATGGAAAAAATAAGCTTCAGAATAATACGTAAAATATAAATCTTACATTATAATAATAAAACCCCTTCTACAGTGATTTTGCTTATTTTATTGCATATCCTTTTGGATATCACAGTTTTTAACAGTGCCATAGCTTACAATTCATTTCAAAATAGAAAATTACTTTTTAAAAATAGTATTTTTCTGTTAAACTCGTTCTCTTTTTAGCTTCTAGAAAGTTTGTTTTTATTTGTTTTTGCTGGTTGTATGTTCTTGCTGGTTATATGTTTTATCGTATATAATCTTTTAAGTGACCTTATATACGTTTTTCATTATTTTATAATCTTTTCCAAGTATTTTAATCCTCTACTCTTATGCTCTTAATTTTGACCAAGATTAACCTATTTTCCTTTTAACACTGAAATTACCCTGCTTTTTCTACTGGTAGGATGTTAATAAGAAAGTTGAACATAACCTGAGGAAAACTGGAAGTGCTTGTCTGTTTTATTGCGTCGTAAAACACTACGGGTGATTTCTGAGTTACTGGTGTAATCAAAAAGCGTTTAGTAGCCTGTTTACTTCCTTGAGTCTAACTGCAGACTGTAAACTCCACGAGGACAAAGGCTCTGTCTCTACTACTCTAACTTTAGCACCACAAACAATGCTGGACATACCATTGGTTATATGAAGAAATAAATAAGTTTCGTAGATATTTTCCAAAATTTCCAAAACTTTTGCTAAGCAAATATTATATGCTCAAGACTAATACAGTTGATGTGGCAATATTTTAGAAGCAATTTTCATAATTTTAAGAGAGTGATTTGCTATCTCAATTGGAAGATATTTTTAATGGACATGAAAAATAACTGAAACACTTAAAAGGAAAAAAGATGTCATTCAGGCTATAAATGCTGAAGGACCTTGGTATTTAAACTGTGGTCCATGGAGCAGCAATGCCAGCATTGCCTAGGAGGTTGTCAGAAATACAAACTCGGGCTTTATCCCAGATCTACCGAAATGGAATCTGTATTTTCATAAGATACTCAGGTGACTCCTATACACATTCATATTTAAGAAATACTCCTAACAGATATCAAATAATGTAGATATTCAAAATGGGCCAAAGAGAGTTAGGAAAGACCTGATACAGAAGGCACTGGTGAAGTCATGTAACTATATAATTGGAAGAATAATAGACATGTTCCCAAATTCTAAGAACTTTCTAAACATAAATGGAAATTGTAAAAAATTGGTGGTTTTTCTTAGATTCAATTTACATTGAACAGTTATTTACCTTTTATTGAAAATAAAAGAAAAAGAATTATCCTGGTTCCATGCCTTTAATGCTTGACCCATCTCATCTATTCTAATAACCTGAACACTCCCTTATCTGAAACTTTTAAATTGATGTGAACAGCAATTAGACATTATTTAGGATTGCATCAATTCAATGGTATAATTAGTTGATGTGAAATTAATGAAGAAGCAACAGAGACAATGTACGAGAGGACTGATGGCCTTAAGGTTGGCACAGGTAAGTTAGTAGCTCCAAGTCCTCTGAAACTATTAATTGCCCATTAATCTTTTATGAACATATACTAAATGAAGGTAGCACTAAGTTTCTATTTCTCCATTTGTTTGAGGCACTAAAATCGGAATCATTTTGAAAAGGCATAAAATATAGAAGAAATCATAGTTAAGCGTAATTTTTCAACTGATCTTATTATTTCTATATTCATATTATCTTCTAAAAGATTAAATAATTTTCACAAGTGACCTTAACACAGATAGCCATTTAAGAAACCTCTACTCACAAGAAAGCTTTTGACAAAATTCAACAGCCATTTATGATAAAAACCCTCCAGAAAGTAGGCATAGAGGGAACTGACCTCAACATAATAAAGACCATATACGACAAACCCACAGCCAACATTGCCCTCAATGGTGAAAAAGTGAAACCATTTCCACTAAGATCAGGAACAAGACAAGGTTGTCCACTCTCACCACTATTATTCAACATAGTCTTGGAAGTTTCAGCCACAGCAATCACAGAAGAAAAATAAATACAAGGAATCCAAATAGGAAAAGAAGAAGTAAAGCTGTCACTGTTTGCAATGACATGATACTATACATAGAGAAACCTAAAGATGCCACCAGAAAACTACTAGAGCTAATCAATGAATTTGGTAAAGTAGCAGGAAACAAAATTAATGCACAGAAATCTCTTGCATTCCTATACACTAATGATGAAAAATCTGAAAGTGAAATTAAGAAAACACTCCAATTTACCACTGCAACAAAAAGAATAAAATATCTAGGAATAAACCTACCTAAGGAGACAAAAGACCTGTATGCAGAAAATTATAAGACACTGATGAAAGGAATTAAAGATGATACAAATAGATGGAGAGATATACCATGTTCTTGCATTGGAAGAATCAACATTGTGAAAATGACTCTACTACCCAAAGCGATCTACAGATTCAATGCAATCCCTATCAAACTACAACTGGCATTTTTCAGAGAACTACAAAAAAATTCACAATTTGTATGGAAACACAAAAGACCCCGAATGGCCAAAGCAATCTTGAGAAAGAAAAACGGAGCTGGAGGAAACAGGCTCCCTGACTTCAGACTCTACTACAAAGCTACAGTAATCAAGACAGTATGGTACTGGCACAAAAACAGAAAGATAGATCAATGGAACAGGAGAGAAAGCCCAGAGATAAACCCACACATCTATGGTCACCTTATCTTTGATAAAGGAGGCAAGAATATACAATGGAGAAAAGACAGCCTCTTCAATAAGTGGTGCTGGGAAAACTGGACAGCTACATGTAAAAGAATGAAATTAGAACACTCCCTGACACCATACACAAAAATAAACTCAAAATGGTTTAGAGACCTAAATGTAACGTCAGACACTATAAAACTCTTAGAGGAAAATATAGGCAGAACATTCTATGACATAAATCACAGCAAGATCCTTTTTGACCCACCTCCTAGAGAAAGGGAAATAAAAACAAAAATAAACAAATGGGATCTAATGAAACTTAAAAGCTTTTGCACAGCAAAGGAAACCATAAACAAGACCAAAAGACAACCCTCAGAATGGGAGAAAATATTTGCAAATGAAGCAACTGACAAAGGATTAATCTCCAAAATTTACAAGCAGCTCATGCAGCTCAATATCAAAAAAACAAACAACCCAATCCAAAAGTGGGTAGAAGACCTAAATAGACAATTCTCCAAAGAAGATATACAGATTGCCAACAAACACATGAAAGAATGCTCAACATCGTTAATCATTAGAGAAATGCAAATCAAAACTACAATGAGATATCATCTCACACCAGTCAGAATAGCCATCATCAAAAAATCTACAAACAATAAATGCTGGAGAGGGTGTGGAGAAAACGGAACCCCCTTGCACTGTTGTTGGGAATGTAAATTGATACAGCCACTATGGAGAACAGTATGGAGGTTCCTTAAAAAAACTACAAATATAACTTACCATACGACTCAGCAATCCCACTACTGGGCATATACCCTGAGAAAACCATAATTCAAAAAGAGGCATGTACCACAGTGTTCATTGCAGCTCTATTTACAATAGCCAGGACATGGAAGCAATCTATGTGTCCATTGACAGATGAATGGATAAAGAAGATGTGGCACATATATGCAATGGAATATTACTCAGCCATAAAAAGAAATGAAACTGAGTTGTTTGTAGTTAGGTGGATGGACCTAGGAACAGTCATACAGAGTGAAGTAAGTCAGAAAGAGAAAAGCAAATACCGTATACTAACACATATATATGGAATCTAAAAAAAAAAAAAAAAAATGGTCATGAAGAACCTAGAGGCAAGATGGGAATAAAGACGCAGACCTAATAGAGAATGGACTTGAGGACATGGGGAGGGGGAAGGGTAAGCTGGGACAAAGTGAGAGAGTGGCATGGATATATATACACTACCCAATGTAAAATAGCTAGCTAGTGGGAAGCAGGTGCATAGCACAGGGAGATCAGCTCAGTGCTCTGTGACCACCTAGAGGGGTGGGATAGGGAGGGTTGGAGGGAGGGAAATGCAAGAGGGAAGAGATATGGGGATACATGTATATGTATAACTGATTTACTTTGTTATAAAGCAGAAACTAACACACCATTGTAAAGTAATTATACTCCAATAAAGGTGTTAAAAAAAAAAAAGAAACCTCTGCTCACGAGTTTAAAGACAGTGTAAGGTGTTAAAAATAACTTAACCAATTGGTTAACTACAATTGATGCTATTTTAGCTACATATAGTGATGGCTCAGCATTTCATAAAGCCAATATCAACTACACATGTTAAATGTGGAAAATAATGAATAGGTAACACAAAATCAAGAATAAGCCAAAATCCCTGTGGATTTGTCAGTGAAATGCAGTGAATGATTTTTTCAAATCTGACATGCCTTCCCAATTTGCTTCTGTAAAGTAGTATTAAAACAAAAATCTAATTTCTAATCAATATAACATGATAGATGGAAGGTAACTGGAAATATATAAAGAATGCCTTGCTACATAGCACAGAGAAGTTAATTTAGAATAGAAATTTTTGATTACTATAATAACCACCATAATAATTTTATAATTATATTATGTTTATGTATGTTTATAGATTTAAAATGACCTCTGATATAAGATTTTGACTGACAGAAATCATACTGAGATTCTGCAAGGACATGAAATCCTTAAAAAAACAAAACAGCCAATTATTTTACCAGCAAAATGAGTTTAGTCAAGAATAGCAGAGAACTACGATTTGGGACAAGCAAACTATCCCAAACCATAGGCAAGTCCTAAGAACCTAGGAGACAGCTTTGCTTTTATAGAGGAAAGAGCAAGTTGGGAGGGGCTGTTTCACAGAGCCCAGGGTGGTGACACCTTCTCATTGGCTGGGCAGTTGCTGGGCAAGAGAGAAATTCTTCCTTCCTCCAGCTGGGCGAGGGGTAGTGCATGAGAGCTCCTTCTTCAGGGCTTCTCAATTTTATTTTAAATGAGGCTTCCTTTATTTATTTTCACAAGTGTTAATCTTAGACAGGATGTATAATTCCTGATAAGCATTATACTTCTGTAGAAAATGATTTGTAATAAAGGCATTTTTAAACAAGGTATCTCAAATATTCCATAGTTAATACTTCATGTTTCCTCATTTATCGTAACATCTTTTCTTTAGAACATATCTTTTAAAGTTTATTGTCATTTTAAATGAAGATTGTTTTGATTTATTATAGCTTATTCCCATACAATGAGATTATAACAGATATTATACTGGGATTTGAGGCATTTTTTTAAAACAGATACATACGTTTTGGTTTTCTGCTCTCAATTTTTGTTAGCATGTTGTGTCAATTATTATTACTTCTTAATTAACTGTTTTACATTGAAATGGAATTGTGCTGAACCTCTGGCATTTAACTCTCTGCTACAACATTATATTGAAAGAGCAAGTATTAACTTCCTAAGCATTCATGAAGCAATCTGCTTTCCTTTAGTTGATATTAAATTGTATTATAATTTCATGACAGCAGAAATATGTTGATTAACCATGAAGCATCTAACTACAAAACTAAGTCAAAAAAAAAAGTAAGCTCATTGTAATATGAGTCTTTTTTTAAGCAAAATTTGAAATGAAAAAGAAAGTGAGCATGGCATTATAAATTAACTTGCCCTGCCCCTTTGCTTTGATATTTACAAATTTAAAATTCAATGACTCTTCATTTTGAAAAACTAGTGTGGGCTTTCCTATATAACCCAATCCTGGTGAGTCCACAGAAGTAAGAGGAAGTCTCTGGTATCCCAGAATCTAACAATTAAAATTTAAAAAGTGGCGGGGGGAGAATCCCCTTAGGAAGCAGAATGTGTGGAAGATAATAGTATCTTAGAAAAGGAGAAAATGTCACAGATGGAAAAGGGTATGCAAACACTTTCCTTTCCTCTCTCTTGTTTTGTTCCACATTGCCTACTTCATTGCCTAATTACAGGTTAAGAAAGCAGCAATGCCAGACCAGACAGCCAGGTTGACAGGGAAACATCAGGGAATCCCTGGATCCTAGCATCACTATAACAAGTGTAAGTAAGCTGGCTCACACCTGAAAACTTGCTTTTCTACATCCTCCACGGCTTGAAACAAAATTCAACCTGCATCATTTACCTGGAGCTTTCCTGTCACTCCATTTCTTAAGACCAGGAAGAGAAGCTAGGTCATAGGGTTTAGCGCCTTCCCTGAGGTACATTATTGGTCTTGAAAGCTGAAAATGGCAAGGAAATATGAGGTGAAGATGGAAAATAATGTGCCACCAGTGAAATTTCAAGCTCTGTGGAAGACAAACAAGAAACTAAGTAACGTATAATAGGGTCCCCTACAACAGGGGTCCTCAATCCCCAGGCTGTGGGCCGGTACTGGTCCGCGGCCTGTTAGGAATCAGGTTGCACAGCAGGAGGCGAGCGGGCAGGCGAGAGAGCGAAGCATCATCTGCTGCGTCTCATCGCGCCCTATTGCTCGCATTACCGCCTGAACTATCCCCCCCCCCCCACCATGGAAAAGCTGTCTTCCACAAAACTGGTCCCTGGTGCCAAAAAGGTTGGGGACCGCTGCCCTACAAAATAGAGTTTGGGGCAAACTTATGTTCTAACACTCCTGCGATGTACTGTAATGTGTAATCTCAGCACAATGAGAGTGACGGCAAGGGGAAGTGAGGCAGCTAAGTGTAGGAAGCAAATAAATGTGACGCATTACCATGCTGACCATGGTGGTATATCCACTTACCCTCCCTAAGTTCCCGCTCAACTGAGAGGACAAAAACGGCAGTTTGTGTCTCTGATGTCAGTGACAGCTCGGACCCCGTATCAAACACTCCTCAAAATGTTTTCAGATTCTGGCAAAGGGCCGCAGATACTGGCGGAAGCATTAGGGCATGCATTTTCAATGGGTGTGAGAGTATCCCTAAGGAGGCAACAATTGGTTCTTGGTGGGGGAAGGGATGAAAAAATATTGACAGTTAAGTAAGAGTACAGGTATAAAGAACAGACACTCATACAAGTTAGGGCCAGAGGCATAATTTGTAATGCCCTGTGCAAAATGAAAACGCAAGGCTCTTTATTCAAAAAGTAGGGGGAAAGTGCCACTAAAAATACTAAAATACATGGCTTTTTCCTTTCATCTGCAGTCTAGCTCTCTACTTATCAGGGTTTTATTTGATATTTAACGTCATTTAAAGTAAGGAAAAGTAAACATCTAAATTTTGCGTTGAATTTTTCCAGTCATCTTTATATTGTGCAATCACAGTCTTAAATGTAAACATAAGACATTTAACTCTTACGTGGAATCGCTAAAATTACACAATTTATATTTCACAGCCCATCTATGCATATGTATTGTGTTTTCTTTCTCAGAAGACTGAAATATTGGACAAAACTGTCCTCCAAAGTGGCTGTATGATTTTGCATTCTCGCCGTCAATGAATAAGAGTTCCAATTGTTCCACACACACTCCAGTATTTGGTGTTGTCAGTGTTGCAGATTTTGGTCATTCTAATAGGTGTGATCCCTCAAAATCTTACCTTCCATCTGTGCCTCATTTGAATCCATCACTTATGAAAGCTTAAGAAATTGTGATGTTACTGAATGCCACATTACTCTCCCACTTATTAGGGTATCAGAGTCCCTGTTGCTCGCACAGGTGTTGGTAATTGGGCTCCAAAACATCAGCCTGGGATTCTGTTTTCTATAAACACTTCTAATTGTCTTAGCTCAGGCTTCCAAGAAAACAGAGCCTGAAAAAAGACTTACACTCCAGCTTCTGAATGGGAAGTGCAATTTCAATGCAGCAAGAATGAAGGAAAAGAGTAATAAAGTGGGTAAGGGTGGGAAGAAACACAAGGTGGTGCATTTCTGCACTGGTCACTGTCTCACACAAACAAACTATGAAAGGGTTAGGCTTCGTACTTTCACTCTCTGGGCCACCATATGAAGTTTCATATGGGCTGTAAGTTGGAATATTTCATCAGAAAAAGGAAGGGAGCATGGATTCAGGTACTGGCTCTTTTCTATCTCCAACTGATCAAACGTTTACTTATAGGAAGTCAACTCCCCACACATTTTTAGATTCCATCACCTGGCCTTTTCACCAACTGCTTAAGAATCTATACCCTATGCATTTGGATGTGGTATTTCACTTGAGTGAAGAAGTCACTGGAATAGTCAGAAACTACTAGTGTGCAGATGGTCCATTTTGGACAGCTAAGAAGCATGGCTAAAAGGACTTGCCATCATGGAGGCAGCTGAGGATGGAGCAATTAGTCAAGGGTCTCAGAGACACTGAAGCCAAGAGAATATGATTAGGTAAATGAGTTGAGTCTAAAACACAGGGTAGGCTGAATTAAAGGACCAGCCAAAGCAAAAGTTCAAACAAGGGACAATGAATATTCTGAGAAAGATAAGAGAAAAATTGAAAACATGAAAAAACTAACAAGCAGATAAAAATGAACAAATGGGAGATATTGATTTGAAAAGTATAAAAATTCAGATGATTATCAAATCAAATAGTCAAACAGGGAATGATAAACTCAAAAAGGAAATAATGAAAAATATTAAAAATGAAAAAATTTAATACATATGGAAACTAGGTGATAATGCATAAATATCTCTTTCTTGAATGTCCACTGATACAAAAGAAAAAGTAAATACAAGAGAATTAGGTCTTTGTGTCAGTTTCTCTGCCAAAACAACTAAAAATGATAAAGTTGAAAATCTTTAAAACATTTAAAATCTGACAAGAGAGTAAGGAATTATTAGACTAAAATATATGTGAAGATAGATATCTAGAAAGGACAGCTGAGTATTGAAGTGTTGATGGAAATCATCAATAACCTATGATAAGAATAGAAGAGAGTTTTATTGGAGCCAGACTGAGGACTATAGCCTGAGAGACAGCCTCTCAGATAGCTATGATAAATTGTTCAAAAGAAGCATGACTTTTAGCATTTATATATCTTGTCAGAATAAAGAACATCAAACATGACAGGGGTATATTCCTTTAAAGTTTCAAAAAAAAAAAAAAAATCAGCCTGTACACTGCAAGTCAGTACGACCTTAGCACCTGGGAAGGGAGCCTTATCATCTAAGGAGTACTAGCATTGATATCCCAGGAAGGGAGGCATTTACCTATTTTATCCCTATTTTTAAAACAGACATTTTCTACTTCTGGACAATGCACTCTTTTCTTTAATGCTTAAAGCAGATATACAATGTACGTTTGATAGGCCAGAATAACTTCCCCATACCTCAAATACATAAAAATTTCTTCCATCAGAAGCTATCCCTGAAAAGCATCTACCCAAACTTCTTATATTAATCTGAGGTTTCACAGACTTATGGGGCATGGGTAATACAACCTCAGGAAACTTGAGATACTGTGGACTTCTGGAAACTGAAGATGAGTGCCTTTTATAATGTCCAGTCCTTTTTTTGTCACTATCTTTTAAAATGTATGTTTTCTATTTTTATTTCATTACTAATTTCTAGTTTTATTCATTGTTTCTTTTTTTGTACTTTTTTTGAAACTTAGGTTTTTTTCTCATCAATAGTCTATTTTAATGAATATTCCATGTGTTTTTAAAAAGAAGCTTAATTCTCTAGCATTGGTGCACAAGGGGGATATATATCTTTAATACATACCTTTAAATTATTTAGGGTAAAATTTAACTTATATTTAGGAGTTCTTTAGCTGTTTGTTTGTTTTGATGGAGAATGGTATTCTTAAGTCCCACCCTTATCATAACTCTTATATATCTTTATTGTAAACTTAGCCTTTACAATTATAAACTGTACCTCTTTGTCTTGGTTAATGATGCTTTGCTTGAATCAGCCCTGCCAGATATCAGATATTATGTTTGCCACCCCTGTTTTTTTGTTTTTTGGGTTTTTTTGCTTTGCATTTGACAGGTTCTTCTTTGTTTTCCTCTAATTTTAGCCTTTTTAAATGCTTTTGTTTAAGGTATGTCCCTTTTATATAGCAGAGGGATGGATTTTGCTTCATGTGCCATAGAACATCTTTCTTTTAAAAGGTGAGATAAGTAGAATTACATGTTTTGATAAAATAGATCTGTTTGTTCCCTGTTCTGTCAGATTATTTTATATTTTGTATTATGTTTATGTTTTGTATTATGTGACATTTTCTGTTTGTCTTCCACTATGTGGTCTGATTTTTTTTTTTTATTTAAATGTTCTGCTTTTTTGTATTTCTTTTGACATTTATGATTTTTTTGGTTGCTGTTCTAGTGGCACAGCTAGGCCATCTTTATATAATTTCCTCAGTCCCAGTCTGCCTTAACTAGAATTTTCTAATGGTGCCTCCACTTAAACTCTCATGCATTACTCCCATCTCCTACTTGTGTGATAATCAACAACGCAATTCTACTTTCCCTTTCACTCTCCTCTCTCCTCCCACTTTTTAAGTTGTGTTCTTCCCACTTTATCAGAGCATGTATCATGTGTGTATTGTTCTTACGCTTTTATACCCACCTTTGTTATACTTTTAGATCTGCAATTAAATTTATCTAATTCTTTATATTAGTCATTTTGCCAAAGCTTCCCCACTCACCTCCAGGGTGAACGGAGTTTGATGTTAAAAGATTATTAAAGAAGGGTTCATTAGTACAGAATTACTTAGTATTGGATGTTCAAAACTGATTTTTCATAGCCTTCCTTTTTGAAGGAAAGCTTAGTTTGGAAAAAAAGAACACAAACAATATTTCAATTAAGCTTAAATTTGATAATTATGCATATTATAATTTTATATATAGCCATGAGATAATAAAAATAGAATGTGTAATTTCCATACAAAAAAACAATTAAAAAATGTAATTACAGAAATAATTACTCTAAAATGAGGCAAGAAACAAAAAAAGGAAGCAAGGAACTGGTGAGAGCAACTAGAAATTACAAGATGTATGATAAAGCTATACACCAAATATTTTGATAATTCCATTGTGTGTAAATGTTCTGATGATCTGATCAAAAGATGAAGATCATCAGACTGGATTTTAAAAATCTCACTTTTTATCATAAATTCATCTAAAACATTCAAAGTTAAAATAAATGATAAAGATATCATGTGGGTAAAGATACCCACATTAATAACTGCAAAATGACCTTCAGAGAAAAGCACTTGTAGAGATTTATAAGGTCATTTCAAAATGCTAAAAAGTTTATCTCATCAAGAAAACAAACTATTTTGAATTTACATGTCTCTATATGATCTCCGTATGAAAAAAATTAAAAATTACTAGAAGAAATATAAAAATTAATAATCATGCACTCCTCAGTAATTGATAAAAATGTTAGAAATCATCAAGGACAGAATATTTTTAAGAAACTGGGGACTTATATACTAGAACGCTGCATCTAGAAATTTCAAACTGTACATCTTTATTTCACACTCACATGAAGAATTTACAAAGATTAATCATACGTTGCTGGGCCATACAGCAGTGGCAACATATTTCAAAGTTTTGAATTCATACAGAATATGTTTTCTGACCTCGTTGAAATTAAGCTAAAAATCAATAAGAACATAAATATCTGAAAGGACCCCGATGCCCTAATGTTTGAAAATTAACAGAGAGGACCCTTTCAGGAATTGAAGGTCATGACGTGCCCTGAACAGAGTGTGTTTTTAACTTGATTCTGTGTAAAAGCGAAGGGGCAGGTGTGGGTAAGGAGGGAGAGAGAGAGAAGAACAAGGTATGGATCTCTCAAAGTGGTTATAACATGGTGAGAAATATCAATTAAAGATAAATGCTTCTCATTATTTTTGTTTTCCATTTCTGATTTTGTTCTTTTATTTATTTGCTTTTCCCCCCTTCCGTGATTTAAAAAATCTCTACAGGCAAAGACTCCACCCACAGCCAAGCAGCACAGCCTGAGTGATTCCAGGAGGGTCTAGCCTCTGTATAAGGTAGGCTATTGTTTTGAGAAGCGTCATCTTACTTAACTGCTAGGATTTTCATGGGCATTGATGCCCATTCATGTGGCAAGATATCATATGAAAACTTTTTCTCCTCTGAGATTTTTCAAATTGGGACCTCAACCTTCAGGTCTCCTATGTGCTCCAAGACCCTTCCAGAAGATGTTATGATTTCTCTTGGCCCCTAGATTTTCACAGCCTACCACACTCAGACATTCTCTCTGTTTCCACCCAGTGAGTACCTATTTAGGTGGGTTCTCTCCCAAGATGACTAATGACGGCTCCCTGAATGGGAGCCACATCTAGCCCATGAGAGCCAGGTCCCTGACCTCTCTCGTTAGTGAAAATAAAATAAAATTTACTTTCATCCTATCTCTACTCTGCCAACAGAGGCTGCACTAGCCATACCTTGCCTTTAGACTTTTTGAGATGTGAGTCAGGTATATTCCCTATGGCTCTCAAACTCTGATGACACTTGTCAGACATTTCAGATGGTTCTCTGAAGTCCCCTTCGTTTGGCTTGGTTGAAGAAAGAGAAAAAGCCTCAGCTTTCTGATAACTCTCATTATATAAATTCTCTCTAACCCTCTCCTGACTCATCTTCATGACCTAGGAAGCACCCTAAATGATGAGATAAGCCACCTGCTACAAAACTGGTTTGACACTTGGTTTCCATGCCACAAGTAGAAAATTTACCACTTAAATTTCAAGCATTTAGGAAATCTGAAATTCTGAAACAACAGGAAAATAATAGGTAACTTTCAGTCAAAAATATTGATATGCACACACATATATTTTTACATCCTATCACATTTACATAGGCATATGTTTTATATGCTACTGTATACTTACATAAAACTAAATACATATAATACAAACTAAAATCCCCAAAGCCTAAACTTATAAGTAGCATAGTATGCACTGATGGAATAAAGAAGCCCCAGGGCTTCCTAAATTCTTAAACTGGTTTTCCTTGAACTTTTCATCAAGGTATGAGAAAAGATTAGGTTAATAAATAAACAAACAAAATATAAAGTTAAATAAGATAACAACTGACCAAGGATTCTCTAACAAAAGAAAAAAATACATAATGTATACCAAATGTGAAAAATGCTCACCATCACTAGAAATAAACAAACAAAAAACTGAAGTATAATGATATGCCCTTTTTCACCTACAAATTAGCAATCAGAGAATCAGAGTAAAGATAAGCTCTCATGGGCACTTTGATACACTGCTTAAAAGACTGCTATAACCTTAAAAGACTGCTATAACCTTTCTGAATAGCAATTTGACAATCAAGGACTTGAGAATGCCTCATCATTTTTGTCCCAGTAATTTTCCATCCAACATAAGGAAACATCTCTAAATAAAACCTCATAAATAAAGGCATCTGTTGTGAAGTTAGTTATAATAGTGAAAACGATCAAAACCTTCAACAGAAAGAGAATGCTTAATTGTTACACTCACATTATGAATGTTAACCATTGAAAAGTATGTTTACGTAGAAGTAGTTATGAGAAAGTATTAATGATGGAATCAATAATAACAGACAAAAATAATATAAAAACATGATCCCAACTATGAAAAATATGCCCCCTAACTCCTGGCAGAAACAAATACAGAACCTCTCTGTAGGAAGTACCCTCAACTCAGACTCCTTAGTGCTCCCACAGATGGATTCAATAAGATATGAACTGAAAAAGAATTACAAAATGCAGGAGCTAACCAACAATTATGAGTAAGAGTATTTCAGATGTAATAACTTCCACATATAAAGGGTAAAAATTACCTTAAGTATCTTTGAAGAAACAACAAAGGAAAGAAATGATGAACAACCAATAAGAAACCATTAAAAATGATAAGAAAATTTTGGTAAGGAACCAAATAGAAGTTCTGGAGTAAAAATATATGATACATAATGCATGACATAATGATATATAATGCAAAATAAAACCAAATGCATATTTAAATACTACTGAAGAATTAATAAAGTACATGACAGAGCTGAATTTTAGATGGTATAATCTCTCAAGATGGCCCATTATTTTCAGCAATCTACATTCTTCTTATTTGAATCAGGAAGCAGAGAAGTGGATTCTACAAACACCCATTTAAACAGGATTGACTACATTTGGACTTATAAGATGATATTCTGAAATACGATTTTTTCTTTGGTCATGATGATTTTGTTTCAAGATTTCTCTTCCTTTTGTGCTATGGGCAGAAATGATATGAGAAGCTGTTCTATTTATATTAGTGACCTATACTAATGTATTTTCATTGCTTAGGGTCTTGTTTTGAGCCAATGTGGGTGTCAAAATTGATTCCATCAAAGAATGCCTTTAGAGGAGGTCATCATGACCTCTACGTGCAATACAAAAGTTCACAATATTGTCAATGGAAACTCCTAAAATTGTAGGGTTGGAGCATAAGGAACAAGTCTGCAGAGTAAGCAATAAACTCTGGTCCACTCATCCCTTTAATTTTTAATTAATTATTATTATTTTTTTTTATCTTTGGTTGCACTGGGTCTTCATTGCTGCGTGTGGGCTTTTGCTCTAGTTGCAGCGAATGGGGGCTACTCTTTGTTGCGGTGCACGGGCTTCTCATTGCGGTGGCTTCTCTTGTTGCAGAGCACAGGCTCTAGGCATGCGGGCTTCAGTAATTGTGGCTCGCGGGCTCTAGAGCGCAGGCTCAGTAGTTGTGGCACATGGGCTTAGTTGCTCCACGGCATGTGGAATCTTCCTGGACTAGGGCTCGAACCCATGTCCCCTGCATTGGCAGGCGGATTCTTAACCACTGTGCCACCCAGGAAGTCCCAATCCCTTTAATTATTATTATTGCTTTGCAGTACGCGGGCCTCACAGGCTCCGGAAGCGCAGGCTCAGCGGCCATGGCTCACGGGCCCAGCCGCTCCGCGGCACGTGGGATCTTCCCGGACCGGGGCACGAACCCGTGTCCCCTGCATCGGCAGGCGGACTCCCAACCACTGCGCCACCAGGGAAGCCCCCAACCCATTTAATTTTGAAATGCAGACATTTCAGATGGTGAAATCTCAACATGCCATGTTGGTAACAAGTGTGTCTTCACTTTTTCACAGGTTCAATAGAAGCCTTGGATGAACTATTCAAATGACCTAAAACACTCCTGATGCATGGTATTTGCCTCTCAAAAATAATCATCAGCGCCTTGTGAGACTAAACACAGCATTAATTCAGACTTCTGTAATGGAAAAGAAACATAAGGGAGGGAAAAACCTAACATTTATTGAGTACATCCTATGTGCCCACAACTGTGACAGATGTTTTACTGTTTATTTCATTTTACCTCCACAAATACCTTAAAGGTAATATTATTTTACACTTTGGAAAACCAAGACTTAGAAGCTAAATAATGTAATAAGTCACAGCAAGAGCTGGAGTCTGACTCCAATTCAGGACTGTGTAGCTTTAAACCCTAAGTCTCTTCTTAAAGAATGCACTTTCTCACAATTTTAATGCAAGTCATAAGCCCTTTATAATCACTTTAAAAAAACTATATAGTGTATTTCATTTTTTCCCTTACGTGCTTTTTATATTTTAACATTAAACTTAATTTGCTTTTATATTTTATTTTTACATTTATTTTTGGTAGTCTTACAATGGAATTCTACCAAATTTTCCAAAGAAGAGACCATCGCAAAATCATAAAATCTTCATATATTAGAAAAACAGTAAATGCTTCTCAACTAATTTGATGACATCAGAATACCAAAACCAGTGACTAAAGTAAGATAAAATAAAGTCCACATCAATCTCATGCATGTAAATAAATGGAAAATGCTAAACAAAACTATGGCACTGTATAAAAAAACAAACCCAGATCAAGTTGAATTTATCTAAGAAATTCAAGGATAGTTTTACATCAGCAAAACTACAAATAAAATCCATATCATCATCTAAATAGATGCACAAAACGCATTTAATAAATGTCAACTTGAATTTGGGACAAAAATTCTAGGTAAATAATGAAATTTCCTTAAACCAATAATATGATATCTAGAAAAACAGCTTAGAATAACCATTATTCTTAATAGAAAATAACACATTATTACCTTTAAAGTCAGGCAGCAGTTAATGCACTCAGTAGCACTATTTTTATTCCATATTGTACTGGATGTTCCAGACATCATATTAAGGCAAACATTAATTAAAGTTATCATAACTATTTGAAAAAATAAAATTATTAGACACAATCTGATTTTAAAATATCAAAGTTTTTGTACAAGGAATTCTAGTTATTATTTTATTTAGGATTTTATTATTTAGGAGTACTTGAATGTCTGCATGTAAATATATGATCAAAGATTATCACTTTAGCATTGTTCATAGTAGTGAAAAATTGAGAAACATATAAATGTTAGTTAACAGAGTACTTGGCAAGTAACATTAAATTTTATATTGGGTCAGTAAAACCAAATGAAGAGATTAAATGAGTTGGTTCATTGCAAAATAATGCAAAGGGTATCATCTCATTATCAAATGCACTCGTGTGTGTGTGTGTGTGTGTGTGTGCACACATGAATATATGTATGTGCAGGGAAATTAATATAAAACACTCCAAGAAGATGCACATCAAATAGTTGATAGAGGGTAACTCTGGAAAGGAGAGCAGTTGTCCACATATTTGGGGAGAGGCAGGAATTAAACAGAGGCTTCCCTCTTCTACTCAGTACAACAATTTACAAATAGAATGTACTCAAATGTTAATTACTTGTTTTTGGAAAAAGGGGAATATTGAATAAAGAAAATAATAAGCAAAGAAGGCAAATGACAGTGTAAAAAAGAAAAATAAATTAAAAGGCCAATAACCATATTAAAAGATGAGTAATCTCACTAGTAATCAGAGACATATAAATTAAAGCTGTTAATATACACTGTTCACCTAAAACATTTCCACAGATTAAAATGGGTGAAAGGGCTTGCTATTATCTGTGGGTAAGAAAGAAGAAGGAAAATAGATGATCTAAACCATTGTTCGTAAGAGTATAAACTGATATAATTTTCTTTGAAAAATTATGTTGTAGTATCCATAAAAATTAAAAAGTATACACCATTTTAGCAGCAAATACATTTCTAGAAAATTTTCCTACATATATGTGGAAAGACATATGAAAAGAGATACTCATAGTATCACCATTGGTAAGAGTGAACAATAAAGTGCTTATACATTAAGGAATAGTTAAATATATTGAGCAATATTTAGTTCACTTAGAGGTTAGCAGCAATTATGAGGTATAAGTATGAGGTAGCTCCAAATACACTAACATTAAAGATTATCCAGATATGTTATATCAGGAAGAAAAAATAATTATATGAAGCATGACCCCAATTGTATTTAAAATGTTAACTAAAATTGTATGTATTCACCTATACTCCTATTGATTTTTATGCAAAAGTAAACACTGTCATTAGCAGTGTTTACTGCTGAAGGGGTAGGCTGGGCTGAGAAAGAAGAAAGTAGTTCTATAACTCTTTCCAGTATCAAATTGTATACTGTTTACTTTTATTCATTAGCATTTATTCTAATACTATTTGGATAATTAAAAATAATTAATCAAAATAAAGTTCCAATATAATCTCATAGAGAATAACATAACATATTCATTGGTAGCTGAGTTTTAACTGAGGTAGCTGAGTTTTTATTGCATTCTGGGCACAAACACATACTTTCAAGCATCTTTTTTTCCCCATGAATCCAAATGCTTCATCTCTATTTTTTAAATATACCACTCATTTATTTTAACCAGTCTTCCCCACAGTTTGGCATTCCCATCTGATACTAATCTCCTCCATTTATGTTTGTCTACAGTTTAACAGGGTGCCAGAGATAGAGAGGAAAGAAAGTCACAGGCAGGTAAAAGACCTGTGCAGAGCCTGAGATTTTACCCTACTAGAAGCCATGATATTCCTAGATCAGAGGAAAAGAACTTAATTACTCACAACAATAGGATTATCAAGTGTATTTGTATTTTCTTGTGTCATTTCCGGAGGCCCAACTTCTTACCGGAAAATGCAAAGAGGGCCAAACGATGCCCCTACATACAGTGTAGGAAAGGAGCACTGAGGTTACAATGTAATTCTATTATAAATGGTCAGTTAACAAGTCTGACACTATTTCTATCTGCCAAGGTTGTTTATCACAAAAACACACTTGAAATGTAGTTCAGAACGAACAAGCAAGTCAGTGCCTGTGCTTGCAAGGCAGACATGCTGAGACACAAAACACCAAAAAAAATTATTTTGATGAGTTGCTATCTGAGAGTGTTGCAAGGGTCTGTCATGCCACTAAACTGTAGATGCATGTTTCTCATCAGTAAATATCTTGTACTACTTAACTGAGTGAACTTTGATAGTATCTTAACTGATGTTTAAAAATACAGAGGGAAGGAATCTAATTATGAAAAATCTTAGAGATGGGTGGGAGAAAATTTATTGAAATTTAAGATGAGGGGCAATTCACTCAGTAGAAACAGTCAAATATAAAAAGTATTGTAAGACAATACTTCTAGATAAAATACAAAATATTTGAGGAAAATGAATTATATTACCCCGTATTTTGTGAGACAACACTAAGAAATTGAGAAGGAAAGGGTTAATAGCATATTTTAAAACTCAGTCTTCCTTTCTCCTGGAAAACTAGTTGATTCCAGGGCTGTGTTTAGGAAAAGATACATATTTTCAGAAACCTGGAAGACACCATCTTAACCAAGTGAGCAAAGTTCATATCACGAGCATATCATTACTTACTGACATCGTGTACTTCCTAACAGATGCATTGAGAATGGCACAACTTCACTTGTGATATACTTGCTGAAAATGCTCATGCTTAATTCAATCATGAAAAAGTGTCAGGCAAATCCAGATCAGGAGACATTTCACAAAATAACTGTCCAGCCCTTTTCAAAAGTTTCAAGGTCATGATAGACAAGGAAAGATTAAGGAACTGTCATGATTGGAGAAAACTAAGGAGATGGAATAATACAGAATCCTAGAATGGATCCAGAAAGAGAAAAATGATGTTAGTAGGAAAATTAATGAATGCTGAATAAAGACCACAATTTAGTTAATAATATTGTGCAAATGGTTAATTCTCGTTTTCTCAGTTGTACTATGGTTATGTAAGATGTCAACATTAGGGGAAATGAGTGAAAAGTACACGGGACCTCTATGTACATTTTTTGGCTTCTTCCGTAAATCTAAACTTATTTCCAAAAAATATTAAAAGATAAATGAAACCAAGAGAATAAATGAGAAAAATAACCTATGATTTTATTTACACTGAGCCATCAGACTAGACTGTTAAATCAATGGCTTCCAATGAATCATACCTCCCAGTATCTACATCACACTTCAATTCTCAGGCCTTGGTTATGTGATTTGGTTTGGCCAATGACAAATCAGCAAACCTGAGGCAAGCAGAGGCTTGAAAAGTGCTTGAGCATTGGTATTTGCCCTCTCAGAATGCTGCTACCACCATGTATTCCAGCAGGCTATTCTGCTGGAGGGTCTAAGTGGAGGCGAACAAGGCACCCCAGACAGCAGATGCAAGTAACCACCAGCCATGTGAGTGAGACTCTCTTGGACCATCCAGCCTCAGTCAAGCTATCAGATGACAATAGCTGTAAGAGAGACTGCAGACAAGACCAACAGAAGTACCACCCAGCTGATTCCAGCCCAAGTTGCAGAATTATAAGCAAATAACTTGTGTTTGTCTTAAGCGATATAGATATTATTCATTATGGCAACTACTCAACTAAGTACATATATTGATGTGTCATTTGTGTTGAATACAGAGAACATGGCAAGCAATAATTTTTAAAAATAGGTGTGCACAAGTTTTAGTCTAACATATATGAAGTCAGAATAATGGTCATGGCCTCTTAGATGTCCTGTACATGTGGGAATTTTCTGTTCTACACCTCTGAACATGTGAATGACATCAACATCTCTAAACAACAGACCACTTCTTGTAGATATCTGTAATCTGTAGGGGTAAGAAGAAAAGCTCATCTCTGTGAATGGGAAATAGTGTCTGTTTGGCTACTGTCTACTTGCACTTATAGCTGCTCTCCTTCATTCAGTGCAAACCTCTTTTCTATAAAAGGCATGGTAATTTGATGGAATATTCAGAGTTGTTGCTTAAAGATATGGCCTCTTGATTCTAAAAACAACAAAAATAGGTTATAACAAATCTGCATGCTTTGATCAATATTTTTCTCTGGATTTACAAAATCTCTGAGGTAAAACCCCTACCTGCAAGTGTTTCCAAGTTTTTGTCTCTCCTTATAATATTAACTGTGCAAGGTTTTTCTGACAGGCTCTGATTCCGGAGAATAAATGAGATAGGTTTCTTTCAAGAAGTATAGATAGCTCATAGCCTCTGAGTACAGCTTTCCGGTATTTGTATTGTTGCTCTTTTAACCCTGTGCATCTCTTGGTCAGTATCAGTCATCATCACATCTTCCTGGAGGGTAAGCCCTTGGATTCCCCTGAAGCCCAGATCTCAGGAAGAAAACCTCAGATTTTTCTGCCATCTGTCATCCTGTCTTCTAAGGACACAAAGAACTATGCATTGGGTGATTCCCTCAGGCCTTCCTAAGACAGATTTCTTCATTATCAACTACTCTTTTTTCTTTTCATTTTAAATGTGTTTTTTCTTTGAGAAATGTTACCATGCTGATACAGAAATAAGGAAAGGGGAAAATAAATTGTAAAGCACTCTTTTGCTTTCTAGATGATGTTTCAAATGCTGCAGTCTTCCAATGAAGAAAACTTGTTTGATAAAATGTATATAGAGTAAAAGCAAAATATAAATCCACCATTATTTGCAGATGATGTGATATTGTGCATTGAAAATCTCAAAGTATCTATAGATACATTATAATAGTTAAGAAGATAATTGAGCAAAATTGTGGAATACAATGTCAATGTACAAAAATACATCAACTGAATTGGCTATAAACTAGCAAAAATTTTTGAAAATGAGATACTAAATGATACCACTTAGAATAGCTTCAAAAATTATCAAATGCAAAAACACAATGAAATACTATTACATACTCATTAGAATTTAAAACTAATAAAAACATCAAATGTTGGTGAGGATGTGGAACAATTAGAACTCTTACAATTGCTGGTTAGAGAGTAAAGAAATTTATATATGCTGAACTTAGGATTTGTCGACTTTTCTGCATGTTACACTTCAATGAGTTTACTTTAAAACTAAAATGTTCACCAAAATATTGTTAGAACTAATAAACAAATTCAGTAAGTTGCAGGATACAAAATCAATATACAAAATTTGTATTTTATGTGATTATATATATATATATACACACACACACACACACACACAATGAAGTATTTTTCAGCAATTAAAAATAAGAAAATCTTGCCTTTTGCCACAACATGGAGGAACCTTGAGGGAATTATGCTAAGTGAAATAAGTCAGACAGAGAAAGACAAATATCAATGACCTAACTTATACGTGGAATCTAAAAACAACGGCAGCAGCAGCAACAACAACAAAGCTCACGGATACAGAGAACAGACTGGTGGCAGGAGGTGGGGGGAGTGCGAAATGGGTTTAAAAAGTATAAACTTTCAGCTATAAGAAAGTAAGTCATGGGATGTAACATACAGCATGGTGACTATAGTTAATACTGTAATGTATACTTGAAAGTTGCTAAGAGCGTAGATGTTAAAAGTTCTCATCACAAGAAAAGAAATGTGATTGTCTATGGTGAGTACTGTTAACTAGACTTATTGTCGTATTCATTTCATAATATGTATAAATATTGAATCATTATGTTGTACACCTGAAACTAATACAATGCTATATGTCAGTCGTATCTCAGTAAAAAGTAAAATGAAAAAAGAAAATGTCCACACCTTCCCACCCCCAGAAAATATTCTTGTTTGTAACTGTGCTATTGTATGGGAAATAGCTTCAAGGGGACATTTCTCAGCAATTTGTTACTGTTACATTTCTCAGTAACAGTATAATTATGAAAAAACACACAAAAGGTGCTTCCTTGTGTTAGAGCCCTCCAGAAATTGGTTCCTTGTTGAGTAAACCAACTTGTGTATATTCACTCTATCACAAACACCTTAGTGCTTCACTGCTTCTGAACAAACCCTGGGCCATCACTTTATACAGTGCACATTCCCCCTTTTTCTCTGACATAGCAGTGTAGGAGAGTTCTGGCTTAAATGCCCATTTTAGATCCCATCCCTTCCAAACAAGTTTCCCTGATTTCACTACTCAGAAACAAACAGTACTGACCTCTGAAATCTCTTATCCATGGTCTTCTGGCCAACACATTTCACAATTAATTATGCTTTTGTTGTTACATGTTGTGCTGTTTTCTTGAATTGCTCTTTGCATTTTTATTGTTGTTTAATGTTTTACTTGTCTAAATGTTGTATCCTTAAATAGAGATTGTTAACTTCTTAAAGACAGGACTCCATTTGGAAATTATTCATGTTTCTCATCATATCTCACATTGAGGGAGAGGGCATTCCTTGAAAGGATGTCAGGTGAACCCTTGAATGTATACAAAATCTACATTACCAATTCAGTGGAGAAAAGTTAATTTCTACTACCTACTCTATCTTAACCTTCAACTAATATAATCTAACAGCATTGCAGAGGACAGTGCATTGTATGCCCTGGGTTTGCATCCTATGGGTTCTGTGCCAATTTACATTAATTCTCTTAGCTTTTTCTCCATCTTAATGAAATCTTTATTAGCAAGAAGATGCTCAGATCTCATTGTGTTAGTTATCATTACATGAGATACTGTATAAAAAGTGCATCAATAAGAAATTTATTTCTTATTTAACATCTTGTGATTCTAAGAGAGTAAGAGTAGAGTGACACTGATTGATTTGTTTTCCATCATTACTTCTCCCCAATTCTTTCTCTATTTCCCTCAATCTCTCCTCCTCCATGCTTACATGTATTATATTAGATCTTGACTCTTCCATCGAGAACTGGAACCTTATTTCACTCAGGAAGGGAGTGAGTGGTCTCTACGCCAGAAAATAAGGAGGGAAAATTGTGTTCCTGGCATCTAAATAAGAATTAGAAGTATAATTACCATAGAAACATTGTTTCCACATTCCTTATATTTCCTTGTTGTATAATATAACCAGAAAGAGTTACCATCCATTTCCTAAAGTCCACACCACTGAGAGGGAAATCTTTTTTTTTTTTTAAGTTTAAAACCATCAATTAATAAATAAGCAATTTTCTAGGAAGTTCAGATACCTGTATTACCACTGACTTTCTTTTCCTAAGAAGCACAAGCATTTGTAGAAAATAACAACAACAAAAAAGAAACCAGTTTTATTGTTATTTTATAACAAGCACAAAGAAAATCTAATGTATTGGTAGAATATTATGAGGTTGAGCTAAATTGTTTTTTCAATTCCTTCTTATCCATTCACATTCTAAAATGAATGAACTCATTATTTGCTATAAAGTGTCAAATAAGAAAGCATGTCTGCACATAGGGAAGTTACACTCCGATGGATTTTAATAGATAAATTTATTCAAGTATTAAATATAAAAAAATGTGTTTGTGGCAACAGAAGTATTTTTCCTTCATTCATATATATTCGATGCAAATTTGGAGATAAAAGTTCCTCTCCATGTATATCAATCAAAATCAGTTCCCTTGAAACATTTTTTTTGCCAAAGTTTTTGTTTTCCAGAAAATTATGTACAAGATCATCAATAAGCTAAATAAATGGTTGATATCTGAAATCTTTCCAAAATTTGGTCCATGATTCTAATTATAATCTCCTCTTTAAATTAATCACTTGCTTTATTATCTTTTACTTATAAAACTTAATTTGGTAGTCACAGTCATTACTGAATATAATATAAAGAATTATCAAATATTCCTATAATAGGGGATTCCCTGGCAGTCCAGTGGTTAGGGCTCCACACTTCCATTTCAGGGGGCATGGGTTGGATCCCTGGTCGGGGAACTAAGATCCCTCATGCTGTGCTGCATGGCCAAAAAAAAAAAAAAAAAAAAAAAAAATTCCTGTAACAAAGGGGACAAACATGAATTTGCTGAATGACTAAGCAAATGTTAATAAAGAAACTAAGCGATTATTTTAAGCAAGAACAAAGTTGAAGCACTTAGGAAGTGAATTTTATTATTTTTCATTTAATTTAGTGCATTATTTTATTTGCATTCAGAGAGATGCTTTGTCTTTCAGTCTTTGACTTTCCGTTTCTGATATAAGCCCAGAAATTGTGTATGATAATGTAGGAGCTTTTAGATATTTCTAACATAGAAAAATATGAAACCCAGTTCACATGGCTGAGGTCTTTCCATGTTCTCTCCCTCAGTTGATAGACTCAACCCTTTGCCCCCTTATTTCATAGAAGCATATTCTTTTATTGGTCTTGAAGGACACAAAAATTGCATCTATTTCCTGTTAATCAAGTTAGAGACATCAAAAGATCCTGCTTGTAATTTATGCTTCTCTTTATAAGTCTTTATCCTTGCTTTGTCCTCTGCATTTTCTTTTTTCTTTTTTTTTTAGTTTAGTTTTTGTGTTTTCTTTTTCCAGTTTCCAAATATCTCACTAGGTCTTTCCATGAGAAATCAAATTACTTTCTTGGCACTAATATTTTCACACAGGTAGCTCTTTAATATTAAAACATTTCTTTGGGCTAAATTAAAGAACTCACTCCTTTTTAATGCATTACAAAGAGTCTCCTAAATATTCTGTATTACGGAAATTCTGAAATCATTCTCAATCCTTTCCAAGGAAATGTACAGGCATACCTCATATACACTGCAGATTCAATTCCAGACCACCACAATAAAGCTAATATTGCAATAATGCAAGGCACATTAATTTTTTGGTTTCCCAGTGCATATACAAGTTATGTTTACAATATACTATAGTCTATTATGTGTGTATGTCTAAGAAAACAACACACATACCTTAATTAAAAAATACATTATTGCCCTGAATGCTAACCATCATCTGAGCCTTCAGCAAGTTGTAGTAATAATATCAAAGATCACAGATCACCATAACAAATATACTAATAATAAAAAAGTTTAAAATACTGTACAGATTACCAAAATGTGACACAAAAACATAGAGTGAGCAGGTGCTGTTGGAAAAGGATGGCACCAACAGACTTACTAGACACAAGGTTGCCAAAAGCCTTCTATTTGTAAAAAAACAGAGTGTCTACGAAACACAATAATGTGAAGAACAATAAAATGAGGTATGCCTGTATAAGGGAATGGTTTCTTTTTCATTGACTTATGATATTTACACAGATGTAATTAACATAGTTTCCTAATAGTGTAAAGTATTGTGTTGGCCAAAAGGTTCATTTGTTTTTTCCTGTAAGATGGCTCTAGTAGAAGCCATCTATCTAGAAGTTGACAGCAATCAAATCGAGACATTAATTGAGAACAGTCAACGTTATACCAAGCGGGAGACAGCCGACATACTCAAAATATCCAAATCAAGCATTGAAACTTATTTGCACCAGCTTGGTTATGTGAATCACTTTGATGTTCAGGTTCCACATAAGTTCAGCCAAAAAAACCTTCTTGACCGTATTTCCACATGCAATTCTCTACTTAAACGTAATGAAAACGTTCTGTTCTTAAAACAAATTGTGATGGGTAATGAAAAGTGGATACTGTACAATAATGTGGAACAGAAAAGATCTTGGGGCAAGTGACATGAACCATCACCAACCACACCAAAGGCCAGTCTTCATCCAAAGAAGGTGATGTTGTGTATATGGTGGCATTGGAAGGGAGTCTTCTATTATGAGCTCCTTCCGGAAAACCAAACGATTAATTCCAACAGGTACTGCTCCTAATTAGATCAACTGAAAGCAGCACTCGATGAAAAGCATCCAGAATTAGTCAACAGAAAACACATAATCTTCCATCAGGATAACGCAAGACTTCATGTTTCTTCGATCACTAAGCAAAAACTGTTACAGCTTGGCTGGGAGGTTCTGATTTACCTGCCGTATTCACCAGACATTGCACCTTGGCATTTCCATTTATTTTGGTCTTTACAAAATTCTCTTAATAGAAAAATTTCAATTCCCTGGAAGACTGTAAAAGGCACATGGAACAGTTATTTGCTCAAAAAGCTAACATGTTTTGGGAATTATAAAGATGCCTGAAAAATAGCAGAAGGTAGTGGGACAAAACAGTGAATATGTTGTTCAGTAAAGTTCTTGGTGAAAATGAAAAATTTGTTTTTTATTTGTGCTTAAAAACTGAAGGAACCTTTTGGCCAACCCAATAGCTCTGAAATGAGAACTTCATGTTGTTCTATGTGGTTTAATGCTTTTATTAAACTTATAGATGTCAAGTCATCCTGATTCATGAATCTGTCACTCATGTGCCTCCAAAATCTAGCAACAATCTATTCCTTTTGTGTGGTCATGTATTCATGCATTCATTCATTTGTTCATTCAGCAATGCTTATTAGCCAATTACAATACTCCAGGCTATGAGCTAGTTTCTGGAGTTAAAAGAGTAAACAATATAATGCTTAACATCAACAATATTCTATATTTTAATTTGTGAGCTTCCTCTCGGTCTAACTGAAATATTAAAAGAAATGCAAGCTCTCATATTTGCTTATGGCATCCAGGAAGCAACTAACATTTTGCAGAAATTCTCATTCATTATTTTATTCAATTATTATAATGTAAATAAATTTCTCTCTGGACATAGGATGGCCCTGGGCCAGAAGTAAAAATATCCACATAGCCAATAACAAAAATGATTCACCTCAGGCTTTCAATCCTACAAAAGCTGTCCATTTTTCAACAAAAATTAAAAGGCACACAAAATGTAACACACTGCCATGAGACAAAGCGATCAATAAAAACAGACTCAGGTGACACAGAAGTTGGAATTACCTCATAGGGACTGTTAAATATCTCTGATTAACATGTTAAAAAACATGATGGAAAGATGGACAACATGCAAGAACAAATGTGAAATTGCATCAGCCTGATGCAAACTACAACTCTAATAAAATGGTAGAAATAAAAAACAGTAAAAACTGATAAATCATATTCAACAAGCTTATCACAGACTTGACACAACTGAATAAAGAATCAATACTCATTTCCCCTAAGAATATGAACAAGGCAAGAAAAATTTCTCTCACTAGTTTTGAAATCCTAGCCAATGAAATAACACAAGAAAAAGAAATAAAAGCATACAGATTGAAAATGATGAAATAAATCTCTCTATATGTAAGGCCTGGTATTTACATATCCCCCAAATCTGTAAAAAGCCCTAAATTTGTTTAATGAATTTAGAAATGCCCCAGGGTACTAAGTCAATATGAAAAATTCAATTTCAGTTATGAATAAGGGCTGTGAACAATTGGAAATTGATTTTTTTAAAGTAACATTTATAATAGCACCTGGAAAAATAAATATCTAAGTATTAACAAAATATGTATAAGATTTGCATGTTGATAATTACAAAACTGAAAAAAGAAATCAAAGGTGTTCTAATAAATAAATAACTATATTGAGTTCATGGATTGCAATCATTAACATTTTATAATGTCAATATCTCCAAATGGATCTACAGAGTGATGAAAACCCAACTTAATTTTGTGTAGGCATTTTTGCAGTATTGACAAGCTTATGTTAAATTTATATAGAAAGATGGTGGGAATGTAAATTGGTGCAGCCACTATGGAGATGGAAGTTCTTTAAAAAATTGAAAACAGAGTTAACATATGATCCAGCAATCCCAGTCCTGGGCGTGTATACAGAAAATATAAAAACTCTAATTCGAAAAGATACATGCACCCCAATGTTCATAGGACCACTATTGACAATAGCCAAGACATGGAAGCAACCTAAATGTCCACTGACAGATGAATGGATAAAGAAGAGGCAGTATATATACACAATGGAATGTTACTCAGTCATAAAAAAGAATGAAATAATGCCATCTGCAGCAGCATGGATGGACCTGGAGATTACCATACTAAGTGAAGTAAGTCAGACAGAGAAAGACAAATATCATATGATATCATTTATATGTAGAATATAAAAAATTATACAAATGAACTTATTTACAATACAGAAGTAGACTCACAGACATAGAAAACAAACTTACCAAAGGGGAAGGGGGTGCAGGAATAAATTGGGAATTTGGGATTAATAGATACACACTACTACTTATAAAACAGATTAACATTAAGGACCTACTGTATATATAGCACAGGGAACTATAATCAACACCTTGCAATAACCTATAATGGAAAAGAATCTGAAAAAGAATATATATATATATATACATACACATATATATATACCCATATATACACATATATATACACATATATGTATAACTGAATCACTTTGCTGTATACCTGAAACATTGCACATCAACTATACTTCAATTCAAAATTTATATAGAAAGAGACAGTAACCAGAATTACCAAAACAAGTGCAACAAGAAAAATTCATTTGGAAAATTTACACTTTCTGATTTTAAGTTTCACTAAAAAGTCACTGTAGTCAAGATATGGTGTTATGGGCAAAAAGAAAAACCTATAGATGAATGAAAAGATTAGACATCCTAGAAATAGACACACAAAATATAGTCCGCTATTTATTTATAAAGATGCAAAGGCAATTAAGTAAAGAAAAATTTATTTATTCAACATATGGTCCTGGACCAATTCAACTTCAATATATACCTCAAAACTTAGGCAAAAATTAAATAAACATGAAGCATAGACTGAAATCTAAAATTTAAAACTTTAACTCATCAAGAAGAATATATAGAGAAAAATCTTGTAGTTTTGGGTTAGAAACTGTGTTTGTTTTATGCCATATAGCATGATCCATAAAAGAAAAATATTGAGAAATGGGATTTTGCCGAAATTACAAACACTTGTTGCAATGGATAAGTGAATGAAACCCTGTTCAGTGAATGAAAAGACAAGTCATTCTCTAATAAAAGGGATCAAGAATTCTTGAGGACGTGGTTGAGTTTGAGATGAGTCTGGAGCACATTACAGTGCCTGAAAATAAGGAAATGTTCAAAAAAGTATGAAGACATTGAAATGGCACAGAAAACAATCTAAAAAGCTTTCAAAGGCTAAAGCTAGAAAATTTTGAGCAAAAAATTAAATAATGATCACATTGGGTTCTGACTCAGAAAATAAAATAAATATTTATGAACCTCTACTGCTATAAATAAATAAGTAAATAAATTGAGGTTACAGAATAATTCCAATTAATGCATGTAGAAAGAATGAGGGAAATAGAAAATCATTACTCAAATATCAAGGTAATCACTTTGTAGTCCAGATCCAATCTGAATGCTAAAATTTGTTGGCAAAATTAAAGGAGAAACAAGATATTTTCATCATCTCTATGCTTCTCCCTCAAGATATTTATTAATGACAAAGAAGAAAATAATACATTTACAGTGAAGAAACCTGGAAGGCACTATCTTAACAAAGTGAGCAAGGTTAACATTAGTACTGGTGTACTGTCATGATGTAACCCCTGATATAAAGCATGAGAAGGGCATACCTCTTTCTTTCCCAAAATGCATAACTTCAATCTAATAGTGATAAAACATTAGTTAAACCCAAATTGATGAACAGTCTACAGAACAACTGATCAATACTCTTTCAAAATATCAAGGTCATGGAAGGCAGAGAAAGATTTAGGAACTGTCATAGATTGGAGGAGACTAAGGAAACATGACAAATGAGTGTATTATGGATCTTATACTTGATCCTGGAACAGAAAAGAAAATTAGTATAAAATCTGACAAAATCTGAAAAAAGTATGCGGTTTAGTAATAGTTATATAGCAATATTAATTTGTTGGTTATGCTAATCATACCATACTTATGCAAAAATGTTAACATTAGGGGAAGTTGGGTGTAGAGTATATGGGAACTTTCTGTACTCTTTTTGCCAATTTTTTTGTCAGGTCCAATACTTCAAAATTTAAAAAAAAATGTACACCAACACATATATAAGTAATTAGAAATATATGTACCATGCAGTAAACATAGAAAGCTGCTGTAGATAGCAGATTAGATAGATCTCAGGAGAGGGAGTATGACCAGAGATAAAAAAACACATTTTGTTTCATGTGTGTCAGCTTCATCAATTTCTGTAAATTATTTCTTGTGCACTTGAAAAGAATGACTTGCAATTATTTATACATAAAGATACACCACTGAACACCCATGAGAATGAATAAAATTTACAAAGACTGACAGTGTGAGGTCAGACAGTACCAAATGTTGGCAAGGATTTGCAGCAGTTAGAACTTTTATATGTTGCTGGTGGGAAAACAAGATTAAACGTTACAGACACTTGGAATACAGTTTTTCATTCCTCACAACATAAACTTAAATATAGTACACAAAGGAGTAACTTCACTCCTAGCTATGTACAAAAGAGAAATGAATACATGTGTACCCCAAAAGACTGATATGTGAATGGTCATAGCAACTTTATGCACAACATACAAAAAATGAAAATGGGGCAAATGTCCATTAACAAGTGAAAGGATAGACACATTGTGGGGTATCTGCACAATGGAATACTACTCAGACATTAAAAAATGGAAAATAATTAGATACATGGTTGAGAAATACTAGAGACGAGGGAGGCTTGATGTCAACAGCCCTCTAGAATTACCAGAGCTACTGATAAAGCAAAAATGTCTCAGCATAGAATGCATAAAAACAAGACATAACCAATGAGTCATGGTGCCTGTTTCCTGCTTTAACTGGAAAAATTAGCAGCGTCTTACCCAAAACTAGATCTGGATTATTCGAACCCCACCCACAATTAAACAGAAACTGATGGGTAATAATATTAATTGATTTTTAAAAAAAATTTCCTTGTATAAATGGAAGAATTAATGTAATTTTAAATATATGCCACAGCTCTTACATATTTACTATTGTTCAATTAAATATTATTTATTATCTATTATATCTGTGGTATTTGTAATTTTTGAGAATATAATAGTAAATGAGACACAATTTCTTATATTTTCAGGTTTCTCATCTAATTAGGGAAACTTTTTTTTACTGTTTATTTTTTATAACATCTTTATGTCCTAGACTCAGCTCTCCCACCTCGGAGGCTCAGGTTTAACACGTGGCTGGAACACCAAGACCCTGCCAGCCACATGGCTCAGAAGAAGAGGAAGAAAAAAAAAAGGAAAAAAATAATAAAATTTAAAAAATAATAAAGAAAGAGAGCAACCAAACCAATAAACAAATCCACCCATGATAACAAGCACTAAAAAGTAAACTAAGATAAACATAAAAATCAGAAACAAATCAGTCACAGAAAGCAAACCCCAAGTCCACAGTTGCTCCCAAAGTCCACCACCTCAATTATGGGAACATTCATTGTCTATTCAGGTATTCCACAGATGCAGGGTTTATCAAGTTTATTGTGGGGATTTAATCTGCTGCTCCTGAGACTGCATGGAGAAATTTCCCTTTCCCTTCTTTTTTCACACAGCTCCTGGGGTCCAGCTGTGGTTTTGGCCACGCCTATGTGTGTAGGTTTCTCTCAGGTACCTGTTCCCCAGGCAGAGAGGAGGGGGTTAAGGCAGCAACTGATTAGGGGTCTCTTGCTCACTCAGGCTGGGGTGAGGGAGGGGTACCGTAGTCATAACTGGAATGCAGGGCAAGCCTGTGAGGCAGCAGAGGCCAGCATGACATTGCAATAGCCTGAGGTGCACTGTGTGTTCTCCCTGGGGAAGTTGTCCCTGGATCTCGGGACCCTGGTAGTGGTGGTCTGCACAGGCTCCTGGGTGGGGTGTGGGTAGTGACCTGTGCTCGCACATAGGATTCTTGGTAGCAGCGGCAGCAGCATTCATTTCCTGCCCTTCTCTGGTCTCCAAGAGGATAACCGTGGCTCGCGCCTGTCTCTGGACCTCGCTTAGGCAGTATTCTGCCTTTTGTGGACGGGGGGAAGGAATCCCCTCTCCTCGAGCACCCCAAAACAATGGCCTCTTTCCTCTTCAGCAGGTCCAGACTTTCCTTGACTCCCTCTCGGCTAGCTGTGGTGCACTAGCCGCCTTCAGGCTGTCTTCACCCAGCCAACCCAGTCCTCTCCCTGGGGTTTGACCTCTGAATCCCGAGCCTCAACTCCCAGCCCCCACCCGCCCCAGCGGATGAGCAGACAAGCGTCTCAGATTGGTGAGTGCTGGTTGGCACCGATCATCTCTGCGGGAATCTCTCTGCTTTGCTCTCTGCACCCCTGTTGCTGCGCTCTCCTCCGTGGCTCTGAAGCTCCACCACCACCACCCATCCCTGCCAGTGAAGGGGCTTCCTAGTGTGTGGAAACTTTTCCTCCTTCACAGCTCCCTCCCAAAGGTGCAGGTCCTGTCCCTATTCTTTTGTGTCTGTTTTTTTCTTTTTTTCTTTGGCCCTACCCAGGTACGTGGGGAGTGTCTTGCCTTTTGAGAGGTCTGATGCCTTCTGCCAGGGTTCAGTAGGTGTTCTGTAGGAGTTGTTCCACATGTAGATGCATTTTTGATGTATTTGTCAGGAGGAAGGTGATCTCCACGTCTTACTCCTCTGGCATCTTGAAGGCCTCCCCAAGGGAAACATGTTTTAAATAACAGTTTCTCTCTCTCAACCTCCCTGTCTCTCTTTCTCTCTCATGTGCGCACACACACTCGCACATACATATATAAAAGGATATACTATTAAAATTCCTCCTGTGAGTTAGATGTATTCCAAACTGCAACCAAAATCTTATCATCTTCAGCATCTTCTGAAATACAACTTTGATCCCATGCCTATTGAACTTTCTTATTTTCCCACATGCCTTATAATGATGGACAAATAGAAATGAAAGCACACAGCTCCCCTTTCATTGCTTAATGAAGTCAACGTATCCAACAAACAGTTTTTGAGGCAGAGATACCAGATGCAGCTTGTAGGTCCATTTCAGGGCTGACTTGATTGATACATGAAGGATGAAACTTCAAACTCAACACTAGGAGAGAGAACTGATTCATGTCACTTCATCAAAAGACAAACAAGGTGAGATTTTTTTCATTAATGAGACATAGGTTTAATCTCTTTTCAAACTGAGCTGCAAAATATTTCTAAGTCTTAATGAAACTAGTTTAATGATATTTTGAGTTGCAAATGTATTTGATCTACTAAGATCTAAGTTAATTGAAACCTCACTTGAAAATATGATTTTTGGAATCCTGCAATTTCTGGATTCAGATCTTAGCTACACCGTGTGTGTGTGTGTGTGTGTGTGTGTGCATGCACGTGTGTGCTTGAGAGTGTGTGTGTGTGCATACAAATAATAAAGAATAGCCTAATCTTCCAACTCTTTAGATTTTCCTCCTCCAGCAGAGAGAAAGCTGACAGACAAGCTCCTCTCTTCATCTCTCCCTAGTCACTGTATATAACTAGAAATATTCAATTGTTTTGCCCACTTGCTAATGCTGAGCTGAGCTTTCTGCTTCCCTGCAAGATCAAAACTATTTTCAGATTCCTACACTGGCTTAAATATTTTTACAAAGTAATCAGAGAGCTACAATGGGAAAACAAAAATGTTCTGAATTTCATGGGGACTCACAGGTTTATAATATAATCAGCCCCAGCATTAAAACATCTTGTGGAGAGACAGAAGATCAAGATGGCATGGAACTCACCTCCACACACGAACACATCAAAAATACATATATATGCAGAGCAATTCTCACTGAAAACTAATTGGAAACTGACAGAAAGACTCCCGTACAACCAAGGCTGTAAGAAAGATCCACACAGAATTGCATAGGAAGAGGAGTAATGAGGTTGGGACCTGTGTCCCTGGGAGAGGACTCAGAGGAAAAGGGAGATGACACAGCTCTCCCACCAAAGCCCCTGGGCACATGCAGACTGTATAAGGATG
>NW_020837984.1:3384837-3392832 GCF_003676395.1 Aethalodelphis obliquidens
CATCCTTATACAGTCTGCATGTGCCCAGGGGCTTTGGTGGGAGAGCTGTGTCATCTGGAAGACCACAATAAGTAACTGTTTCACTTATTTCATAGACAGAGAAAGTTAAGCAAATGAAAAGACAGAGGAATTGATCTCCATTGAAAGAACAAGAAAAAAGACCCTGAGAAAACAAATAATGAAATGGAAATAAACAATTACCAGATAAAGAATTCAAAGCATAAGTAATAAGAATGCTAACTGAGTTAGGGAAAAGAATACATGAACACAGTGAGAACTGTAACAAGGAAATAGAAAATATGAAACAGAACCAACCAGAACTGATGAATGCAATAACTGAAATGGAAAACACACTAGAAGGAGTTAATAGCAGACTTGGTAACATAGAAGAATGCATAAGTGATCTAGAAGATGGAATAATGGAAACCACCCAGTCAGAACAGCAAAAAGAAAAACAAATTTAAAAAGTGATAACAGTTTACGAGCTCTCTGGGATAACATCAAGCATAGCAACATTCAGAATATAGGGGTCCCGGAAGGAGAAGAGGGAGATAAAGTGTCAAAGGTGCATTTGATGAAATTATAAGTAAAAAATTCCCATACCTGAAGAAGAAAACAGTTTTCCAGGTACAGGTAGCACAGAGGGTCCCAACAAAGATGAACCCAAACAGACACACACCAAGACATACCATAAGTAAAATGGCAAAATTTTAAGATAAAGAGAGAATTCTAAAGGCAGCAAGAGAAAAAACAAAGAGTCATATACAAGGGAATTCCCAAAAGGCTATCAGCTGATTTTTCTGCAGAAACTTGGCAGTACACAAGAGAGTGACATTTTACGTTCAAAGTGCTGAAAGGGAAAGACCTGTAACCTGGGATACTCTACCCAATATGATTACACTTTAGAATTAAAGGAGAGATAAAGAACTTCTCAGACAAGCAAAAACTAAGAGTTCACCATTACTAAACTTACCCTAAAAGAAATGTTAAATGATCTTCTCTAAATGGAAAAGAAAAAGCTGTAATAAGTAAGAGTCCATAGGAAAGGAAAAATTGAAGTAGGAAAGGCAAATATGTATTAAAGGCTAGGATCAACCACTTAAACGAGCTAGTACAAAGATTAAAATATAAAAAAGTAAAATCAACTACAAGAATGAATGTGTGATAAAGATGAAGATGTAAATATGACATCAAAGACACAGCATGTATCTTTGTTGGAAACACAAACATGTTTCCAACATGTGTGGAAAGGAGTAAAAAATGTAGATCTTTTAGAATGTGTTTGAACTTAAATGATTACCAGTTTTAAAATGTAGATATACTTGTAGGTCAACATATTTGAACCCCACGGTATTTTCAAACCAAAAACCTACAATAGATACACAAAAACTAGAGAGAAAGGAACACAATTATACTACTAAAGCAAATCACCAAACCACAAGGGAAGAAACAAAAAGAAGAAGAAATGAACAAAGAAGTACAGAAACAAGAAAACAAGTATAAAATAGCAATAAGTATATAACTATTAATAATTGAACATCAATGGACTATATGCTCCATTCAAAAGACATAGGGTTGCTGATTAGATAAAAAAGTAAGACCTGTCTATATGTTGCTTACCAGAGACACACTTCAGAACTAAAGACACATTACAGACAAAGTGAGAGGATAGAAGAAGATATTTTATGCAAACCGACCTGACAAGAAAGTGGAGGTAGAAGTACTCATATTAGACAAAATACCCTTTAAAACAAGGTCTATAACAAAAAACAAAGAAGGTCATCATATAACTGTGAAGGGATCATCAATACAAGAAGATTCTACACTTGTTAACATATATGCATCCAATACAGGGGCACCTAAATATATAAAGCAAATTTTAACAGACTTTAAGGGAGAAACTGACAATAATACAATACTAGTAGGGGACTTTAACATACCACTGACATCAGTGGACAGATCACCCAGATAGAAAATCAATAAGGCAACAGAAGTCTTCAATGACACAGTAGACTAGTTGGACTTAATAGATATCTACAGAACATTCCATCCCAAAACAGCAGAATTCACATTCTTTCTAGTACACGTGGAATGCTAGGCCAAAAATAAGTCTCAACAAACTTAAGAGGATAGAAATTATATCAAACATATTTTTCTGACCCTAATAGTATGAAGCTAGAAATTAATTACAGGAGGAAAAATTGGAAAAACACAAACATGTGATGACTAAAAAACATACTACTAAAAAAGAAAAATGAAGAAATCAAAGAGAAAATCAGAATACACTGCAGGATAAATAAAAATGGAAACACAAAAAAATTTATGGGATGCAGCAAAAGCAGTTCTAAAAGGGAAGTTCTAAAAGAAAAATCTCACATAAACAACCTAACCTACCATCAAAAGAAATTAGAAAAAGAACAAACAAAACCAGAATTCTTCAAAAGGAAGGAAATAATAAATATCAGAGAGGAAAGAAATAAAACAGAGACCAAAAATACCAGAAAGAAGGAAAAAGAAAAGATCAATGAAACCAAGAGCTGGTGTTTTGAAAAGATAAAAGATAAACAAAACATGAAAAGATGCTCACCATGACTAATCATTATAGAAATGCAAATCAAAACCACTATGCGTTATCACTTCCCACCTATCAGAATGGCTATCATCAAAAAGTCTACAAATAACAAATGGTGGAGAGGATGTAGAATAAACAGAACCCATATACATTATTGGTGTAAATTGGTGCAGCCACTATGGAAACCACTATGGAGGTTCCTCAAAAACCTAAACACAGAACTACCATATGATCCAACATTTCCACTCCTGGGTATATATCCAAAGAAAAGGAAAACACTAATTCAAAAAGATACTTGCACCCCAAGTTTATAGCAGCATTATTTCCAATTGCCAAGACATGGAAGCATGAAAGCAACTTAAGTGTCCATCAACAGATGAATGGATAAAGAAGATATGGCATATATATACATATATGTATATACACACACACACACACAATGGAATATTACTCAGCATATAAAAGAAGAAAATAATGCCATTTGCAGCGATATGGATGGACCTAGAGATTGTCATACTAAGTAAAGGAAGTCAGACAGAGAAAGACAAATATCATGATATAGCTTATACATGGAATCTAAAAAAAAAAAAAAATGGTACAAATGAACCTATTTACAAAACAGAAGTACAGTCACAAATGTAGAAAACAAACTTATGGTTACCAAGAGGGAAAGGGAGGGAGGGATAAATTGGGAGATTGGGATTGACATATACGCACTACTGTGTATAAAATAGATAACTAATAAGGACCTACTGTATAGCACAGGGAACTCTACTCAATACTCTGTAATGACCTATATGGGAACAGAACCTAAGAAAGAGTGGATATATGCACATGTATAGCTGATTCATTTTGCTGTACAGCAGAAACTAACACAACATTGTAAATCAACTCTACTCCAATAAAATTAATTTAAAAATTAAAAAATGTAATCATCAAGGAAGATGGTGCCCCATCTTCCAGTTTCTGTGGTGGAGTAGGAGCCTAACTTCAGCTGGCCCCTGGCTTCAAACCTACCTCCCCCTTCAGAGATATAAGAAATTTATGTTTTCTTTGGATAAAGGCAATTAACAAACACAGGTTGGTCCCCCAATTACCAGGTGAATTTAGGATGAACTATGTGTGACAGATGATGCTGTCCAGACCTCTTACTTGAGGATTAACTATTGTTTATTTTGAAAAATGTATGCAGTAAGTTGTATCGGCTTGACTATATGAAGTGGTCAGATTTCTTTTTGTCTTTTTGATCTCTTTAGTGGATTGCCTGTGATGAGTATCACATTTTGGTTTAATGTTTATTCAATAATAAAATTGTTTTCATCCTCTGCTACTTTTTGGAGAGATTTTCTGTTTGACAAGCAATTTTGCTATTAATTATATTTCCCCTACACTCTCTGCCCCAGCTTTTGTGCTTTTTACAGACTTGATGGGCTAAGATTATCTCACAGAGCTAGAGTTTACATGAATAAGGTCCAGAGACAAGTTGACATTTTCCATAAACCATGCAGTTCCAAACCACATTCTCAAAGAAGGATTCTCGCCTCACAAAATTTGTTCACTACATGATTATTCTCTTGATTTTACAAGGAAAAAAATTAAGTTTCAGGATGGTTAAATACCTTGAAGTAGAATTAACTATATATATTTAGGTATCAATACTATGGAAACTTTGGAACTTCATGGAAACAGAATCAAACACTGAATTTATATAGTCTCTATAGTTTTAATGGTTTGACACAAATCCATAAAGCATTTTTAAAAGTTTCATGTAAAAGCAGTTCAATGTGTCTGCAAATGCTATGATTCTTTATTGAACAAAATATGATTATTTGCTTATAATTCTAGTTATGGATTCTTTCCATGTGACACATATTAATTTAATTATCTAAATCTGAAGGTTATTTTTTTCCCCTAAGTTAGAATCTATGAGTGAACAAACTATATAGTAATAGCATTGTTTCACAGACCATTGTAGGGAATCTTTATTCTTTGTCTGAGAGCACTCTCAGAAAGGATTAAACTTGGTTTACCGAAAGGAATATGGATAGAACATGAACTATAAGGTCATGTTCACAAGCATCCATGACCTCTTTTGTAGATTCCAGAAGATGATAAGAATTCTAAAATTTATACTTTAATAGGGCCTTCAAAGTAATCACTTTTAGTTTGAATGAGAAGTCTGGGGTTTAGCATGATTAAATTATATGATAAAAAGGACCAGCATCAAAGTTTTTGAAACAATTTTTTCTGGGCTTGTTTTCTAAAACATTTCTATGTATCACCTCTTCCAAGAATTTTGAAGTTTTATAGCTGAATGGAAATATCTTCATGCTAAAGAGTAAAATTTGTATCCATAGGGGGCAAAATCACATAGCAAAAATACCAGTGAACTTGAACTCATAAAAGTTATCTATTCATTCTGCCTTTACAGCTAAGAATGATTATGACCCAGTGAAGGTAATCTCATTTCCTATAACTTTATTACTTCATGTGTAAAATAAAAGCACTGCACCAGAAGTGCTTTCCAATTGTCTGTTTTTAAAGTATTCTTGAGATGGCATTTCAAATTAGTAAAAGATCAATGAGAAAGAAATAACATCTTACAGTGATGGAAATATAAACACAAACTGTAGTGTCATGATTCTTTGTTTAAGTAACATCCCTGGCTAACCAAAGAAAAACTAATTTTCCTTATGATTATTTTTCTTTCATTGCATCCACTCAGATATTAATCTAAAAAAGTAATGAGTCTATGTTTTTCTTTTTCTTTCAGATATTTGACCTTTGATATGTTTCTTTTTTCTTTATTTTCCTAGGTAGAAAGTCACTGGATTTATAAATTAACATGAGAACATGTGCAATTGAATGTGCTTTTCTATTTTCAGTGACCTTTTCCTGGTAAGTGCATTAAAGTACATTGTCGGTGACACTCAGAAGCTGCTGAGTCCAGGAGAGTCAGTGAGTCCAGGAAATTTCTGAAAGGTCATAGATTTTATTGCAATTCATTTGCCAGGTTTTTTTTTTTTCTTACTTTGAAACTGCTCCATAAAACTCATTGCTGTTAGTAAATGGTTTGTCATAGATTCATTTATACAGCTTGGATCTCCAGATCCTATTATTTACCATTGCAATCGAAATCATTTTACCATTAAAATCACTTGGGAAAATTATACTTCATTATTAAGGGTAATAATTCCAGTAATGGGAGACATGTCTAGAGGATGCCAAAAACTTGAGACGAGTTAACTATCCTCTAAGTGGATCTAATCCTCTTCCTATTTTGCCTAACATGATCCCAAGGTACTAGTTTGATTATACTTTTCCTTTTTTTACTTAAATCAACTGATTGATTGGGTTATCCATAATTTTAAAGATAATCATATAAAGCTCTAAATGAATAAAATGCATCAACTTTTTTTAAGATTGTAAATAAAATAAAATCATTTATTTTAAAATCTAGAAAATGATTTAGCTTAACTTTCTGTGTACTCTCTCGTGGGTTTCCTAAAATTGGTTGAATATTTTAGTCCACCAAACCTGCAATTCTCAACATATTTTTATAATTTAAAACATAAAATAATTGAATCATTAGTCATGTTGTCAAGATTAATAAACCACCCTTAAATTGATGGCCAAAAAGATATTTTATTATTGATTCAGTATTGAAATTTAAAAATCATATTTCATTTTAAATGCTTATTCTAAATATCCTATAGTTAAATTTAGTTACCACCTTCATTAACGGTGCCCAATTTACAATTTTAAATCATCATCAGTGGTACTAATTAGAGCATGAATTCCTCAGTGATATTGTAACAGTACCTGCAGGAGTGTTCTTTTGGTAAGTGTTTTGCCTTTGCTGACCTGTTCCTACAACTTTTAGAAATCCACATAAGAATTATTTATTTTTTTAAAAACAGTTCATTTTATGACTCAAAATAGTATATCTCTCTCCAAAAAATTCAAGTTAATTTGAATTTAATAGCTCTGTTAAAATTTTAATTGTTTTAACAAATCATAAGATATTAATGATCAATTTGAGAAAATTTCTATTAAAAAGCTCTCATTTATCCCTACATCAGTATTATCAATAACAAAAATAGTTAGAGCTAATCAATGTTCTAGGCTCATCTCTCTCTCTCTCTCAATATAAATATTTAAAGATGACATCACTCTAGAAAGTACATAACTTTATCATAACTTATTTAATCTAAGATACCATTGTATCGTTGATTGTAAGATCTAAGATATACCATTTCTATATGCCACTAAGAAAGAAAATGAAGCTGATAAATAAACTACTACATTGATTGTGAGCTATAACAAAGACATTAGAAAGTGAAAAATGTGCATTTTACAATCAATTAGTGATGGTATTTATCATTCCCAGTTTACACATAAAGTAACTCTACGAGAAACAGCAGGATTATATAACTTGTCTAATATCACAGAGCTAGAGAGTGGCAGAGCAGCAGTCTAGCTACAGGATCCTCAGACATTAACCACTACTCAACGCTGTCTCAGATATGAAAAGAACGTAATTTAAACCTCGGTCAGGAGTTCAAAATGTCTGAAAGAGAACACTGAGGCCAAATTTTGCTGTGCTGTGATAGAAAATGACATTTCAAAAATCATAAACAAAATCTTTTTCAGGAAGAGTTAACAATTTTTCACACTGCATATGGTTTTTAGGTATAATCAGGTATAAAAAAGATATTTTATGTCAATTAAAAATGTTTAATATGGTTGATGATCTGAAATTTTATTTAAATGAAATGGTGAAAATTACTGACTAAAATCAGCAGACTGCAAGACAGAACATATATTTATGATGTAATTTTGGTAAAAAGAAATATATATATGCACATATACGTGCAGATAAATCTCTAGAAGAGTATTTATATTGTAGAAGTATGCTGGTAAACCACCTTGATGGGGGGCAGCCTTGGTTTATAGCACTTGTTGATTACCATGGAGTACATACTCCCACTATGGCAATCAGTCCTATGCTAATCAACACAATTCCAATGTGACATTACTGAACACATAATTGGAAAAAGATGTGCACAATTGGGTCTGGGAACAGTAGGATCTGGGTCCACCACACCCCCAGTTATGCACTAAAGTGTTAAATGGTCATAAATTATTTCCTTTCCTAAATCCATGCCTCTTTGCAATGTAATTTTTCTGCTACTTCCACCAAAAATGGAGACTATTTTTTCACCCCTCAAACTGGACTGGCCTTTTGACCTCCTTTGACAAGTCAAATAGAATTGAGGAGAGGCAACATTGCATCAGTTCTGAAACTGCCCTGAAGGTGCTTTACACATTTTTTTTTTTTTTTTTGGTTGCAGCCAGTGGGGGCTTCTCTAGGCACACAGGCTTCAGTAGTTGCAGCACATGGGCTCAGTAGTTGTGGCTCA
>NW_020837984.1:3395832-3403480 GCF_003676395.1 Aethalodelphis obliquidens
ATATATATATATATATATATATATTTAAAGCAAAAAAAATTATAATTTATAACCTGGGTAGGGGAAGACATTTTAATATTTTGTTAAAATTTAGAAGCCATAGGGACTTCCCTGGTGGTGCAGTGGTTAAGACCCTGCACTCCCAATGCAGGGGGCATGGGTTCAATCCCTGGTCAGGGAACTAGATCCCACATGCATGCCGCAACTAAGAGTTTGCATATCACAACTAAGGGGCCAGCGAGCCACAACTAAGGAGCCTGCCGCAACTAAGACCTGGCACAACCAAATAAATCAATAAATAAAGTATTTTTAAGAATTTAGAAGCCATAAAAGAAAAGATGGATAATTTAACCACTTAAGAAAACCTTTTAATAAGAAAAAGAGAAAAACTGAGAGGAAAATATTTTCAACAAATATCACATGAAAAGTAGATTAACAGGATAATTTACCTTATATATAATGAGCATTTAAAAATAAAGGTAGAACTGCCCCAAATCCAAAATTATTATAGAAAAGTAGGCCCTCGGACACACAAAATAGTGAAGACAGTTCATCAAATAAGAATTACAGTCATAACATGTGAAAAGACATTCAACTTTGCTCATAATAAAATGTGCAGATACAATTTCTCTTAAAATTAGCCAAATATTGAAAGCTAAACAACACACTCTGTTGGCAAGGCTACGAAGAAAGAAGTAGCCTAATTTACTCCTGTGGAAGTAGATAATTGGACCATACCTATGGAAGGGATTTGACAATTAATGCAAACTTATCCTTTCCTACTCCTAAGAATTCATCCTAAATGAATTCATTCATACTACATACTATAAAATAACATACGCATGCACAAGGTATTTGTGATGACATTACATGTAAGAGCAAATATTGGGAAAATATCAATACCCATCCACAGAAGGCTGGGTACAAACACCGTGATGGGTCTCACACAGCCAAGAATTATGCAGCTGTTAAAATAACTGCAAGGATCCACATGGTCTGATATGGATTGATTTCCTAGATGCAGTGTTAAGCAAACAAAAACATTTAATAGTAAAAGAAATCCTAGTTATATCTCTGCATTTTGGTTCAGTGAGACATCCCCTGCAAGTTTAAATAAATTTCTCTGATGAGTTTAAATTATTTCACATGGGTTTTGATACCTGCACTCCAAAGAACATCAATTAATACACTAAGAAAATTCTCAGTGTATAGGACAACACCCACTTTTGCCTCTGTCATTCTCCAAGGTAAGGTGAAACCAAAAATAGAACTTAAAGAAATCACCTTCTCAATCTGATACAGCTCCAACACCTTCAAGGGCGTTCTGTTTTGAAGGAAGAAGTTTTCTTCCCTTTTAATCCATTTTTCTACCATTTTCCTTGTCACTTCCTTTGTACACTCTATGTCCACTTTGCCAAACGCCAACAGTTACATGACTGTCTGAGTTTCAAGTGATGAGAGCAAGGTTAATAAACCTCTATTCTCTCCAACAAGCCTATCTATATATCAATGTTGGAAGAAGTAGCGAAGATTTTTAAGAAACAAATACAAAGATTTCCTAAAATATAAGCCTTCCTGAAATTACACTGGGGAAGAAAAAAATAATAAAATGTGCCTTGTTATCTTGAAAAAATAAGCCACATTTTGCCAACAGAAAATTGAACATTTTTGAACAATTATAATGCTATCTCAAAATGCTTATGGCAACGATGGTTTAAATTGACAATGGATCTACCACCTCCAGGCTAGAAGTAGGGATCAGATGGGAGAGGTGATTAGAAGGCCTGGGGGGTCATTTATTCTGATCTTTTAATGTCTCAGCCATTAATGAGGCAGTTCCAATATCTAGGCTGAAAACAACTTGGGTTATATCACATCCAGAGTTGGTAGAGACAAACCAGCTAGACAGTTCTTAAGGGACTTAACTCCTTTTATATGACTTCACTCAGTCAAGGTCACACTCAAGATATTTTTTTAAGTAAATTCCCTAAGTTTTCCCACTCCACAAATCTATTCTGCTTCTCCAGTACAGTATTTGCATTTCTCAAAACTCATCAGGGGAAATTTCAAATTTATGAGTTTGGGAAAGAAATTTAGCTCCCATATATTCCTAAGAAATTGATTCTGAGTAAATTTTATGTCCCTTTGCAGTTTTTAAATCTTTTAGAAAATATCTGAGGAATACTACTCAATCACGTTTCACTTGCTTATAGCATTCACACTTTTGCTTTGTCTACTGAAAAAACAACCCCACAAAGTGAGATCTGTGAATTTCAGTTTTATTTGGGGACTTACTGAGGACGATAGCCCAGGAGGCATCGGAGCTGCTCCAAAGAAGTGTCTGTGTTGGAGGTGGGGCAGACCAGTATATACGTCTGATTTTGGCAAAGGGGTATGTGCCATCAAGCACACATCTTGGTAGAAGGTTATTGCTGGTCAGAGGGGGAAATATCTCAGTTAGTGATTTCACTGCTGTACTAAATATGGGAAGATATAAGAATCCAGGTTCATAAACATTTTCTCCTGAAATGTTTCTAGTTATCTATGGGACAGTAATGCCTGTTTTCCTAGAGCATAGAGTGCCTCATCCTTATCTTTGCCTTGAATTCCTTTCTGGGTGTCTTACAGGTCAGTAACTGTAGGGGCTAATGACTCAATTCTTGTAGAACTGGACAGTGGGCAACATTCTTTGTTTTACAGTTTCTGCAAGCTATATATATAAAGGAACTTCCTTGGGAAATAATTCTACAGGTTTCTTAGGTACTTCCCATTTTGGGCAGATAGTAAGAAAACGATTTCCTAAAGAACAGAGGTCAGTCAAAGGACTCTCAGAGGAAAATGAACAACTGTGATATATTTTGCAAATGCTGTTTATTGGCAAGCACAGTTATCAGCCTGGAATTTACACCTACTTGTTGTTCTATGAAAGTTTAAAAAAGAAGAGAAAAAGAAAAGTTCTACTTGTCGACAAAATAATGAGCAAAGGATGTTGTTTAGGTATGAAAAGATTTGTCTTCCTCATAATCTCAGATATTTCAAAAATTCAAGACATTATTTTAAATAAAAGCTATTTTTTAATGATATTTAATTGACTTGAGGGTGCTTGTGTGAAAACATTCTGTCAAGGAGGAAGGAATTTTCCTGTACTCCTCTAGGTTCTTCTGGCTGATCTAAGAATTAAAATGACATGAGACAGATTATTAGAAGAAAATCAAACAGAAGTTTAATAACTTGTTTACATGGAAGAGACCCAGGAGAACTGAATAACTTGCCAAAATGGCTGAATCCATCGCCTTAAACACCATCTTCAGCTAAAGACAAAAGATGTTGGGGGTAATGGTTTGGGACTTCACAGGGTAGGAGATTCACATGAAGATGGAAAAGCAAGTGTCTGGTAACAAATGTTTTCTGGGCCATGCAGAGACAATGGGACACAGTGAGGAATTTTAACAAAAAGATTTTGCTAGGTTCCTCCCTGTCTACACATCTAGTTCATATTAGAGTTATTATATCTATGGTGATCACTCTTGTCCTCTGTCTGTGTTCTTTGAGGCAGTTAGGGGGAAGCTCAAAGTGTTGTCCTGAGCCTTTCTTTGGGCTTTGATTATTTTCAGCTCAAAATAATCTACATGCTAGAGACATTCTGGGGTGGTAAATTTTGTTCCCCTACAGTTCTCTATCTTCTCTGATTAAAATATTTTAGTTTGTCCAATTATTATTCCTAAGCAGCAAATACTATTAATAATTACATACCATTTTCATGAAAATACCAATTTTCTACATTAAAAACATCACTAAAACTGATCAAAATTTGATTTTGAACATTTAATTATTTTCAACACTTCAAAATTCAAGGTATTAAGAAAAACATGTATATTTAACTTTTTAAAAAGATCCTTATTTTTCTGACTTGGAGAACAGTACTCTGTAATATTTGTATTTTTAAAAAATGAGTAAGCTATCCTACTGGAAACTGAAAGTAAATTTATTCAATGCAGCGAATAAATGACTGGTGTGATGGATTCAGATGGGTTATCCTTGGGTTATCCTAAGGGTATCCAAATTTAAACCTGAAATGATGAAGAGTTCTGCAGTTGTACCAAGTTTCTTAACACTCCCCAGTATTTGACTTGTGATAGGAATCAAATCTAATTTCACAGTTTGATAAGAAAAACTTGGGTACCATAGAGGAAGAGATAAATAAATAAACACGTAAACGAGCCTGAATCCCACTGCATCCTTGGTTCCCCACGACACTGAGTATGACAAGTTATTGTCTACCCTCCATGTTCCTAGTTTCCTTCGTAATGAATATGGAGCGGGGAGAGAACTACACTGAGGGTCAGGAGATACTTTTTTGGTCTCAACACCAACTGAAATCTAATTTTGCTAAGGCCTATGCTGTTTCTATGAAAAGTACTTAGAAGTTCCAGGAAGCACAATCCCAGTTGTTCTGTATAGTATTAACTAGTTTCATACTGAGCATTGTAAATTACAAACCAACACAAACTTTGACCTCTATAAATAAATCTCTTGATTTTTTAACTGACATAAAAGAAAAGTGATGATGGAAGGAATCTAAATAATGTTGGTGCCACTTACTTGGCATTTCAAATTAGTACGTAGTCACACGAAAAGTATTTTAAATCCTTATTATCTGTCTGAATTCTATGCCAAGGTTTCTGATAATTTCTGAAGATAGCTCTCAGGACTATGCTTATAAGCTGCTAAATCGTTTTTATAATAGACATTTTTATTAAACTTGGGAAAGTTTTAGAGAGGAAGGCACTCTCTAGAAATACTGTAGATGAAAACAAGGGTGAGATACTACCCTGATGGCTTACTGAGTGCAGTGTAAGTAAATTAATCATTGTTGCTGCGTCTGACATGATCAAGTTGTTTGGCACAAATAAGGGCATATATAAAATTGATGGGCAATTTCTTTGGAATTACAATTGAGATGGGATGAGCTGCCAGATTCTTTTCATGAAGCAATCTCACAGCGTTCTCTTGGGCTGAAATTCTTGTCAGATAATGTTAAAGTCAGGCTCTGCTACTTATTTAAAACTTGCATATCCAGAGTACGCACCAGCTGAAATCAGACAAGAAATGTCAGATTTTCTTCCTAATTATCCAAAACAGAGTCAATTCAAATAACAGAGAAAGACCCCTGGAGTGGGAATTAGGAGTCTCGATTTATTACATCAGCTAGACCTGTATCACTCACTGGGTGATCTTCACTAGGGCCTCAAACCTGCTTGGGCTCCACTCTCTCATCTATAAAAAACAGGGGCTGGTTTAAGTCAATGGTTTTCCATCTCACAGTCTGTTATGGGTTGAATTATGTGCCCCCCAAATTCATATATATATACTAACCCTCACTACCTCAGATGTGATCTTACTTGAAAATAGGGTCTTTGCAGATGTAATTAAAGTTAGGACGAGATCATATTGGAGTAGGGTGGATCAATATAACTGGTTTAAATTTGAAATGGCACTGAAAAATGGGACAGTTAATCAAGTGTTGAGAAGAGACGTGTCAGTAAAATGCCAATTCCACTTTGATAAATTAAGACCAAGTTTTATGAAAAGCATGACTTAACTATTCTTTAATTATAGATAGCACAAATTTTAAAAAGTGTTTTGGGGATTATACTTATTTTACTAAATAATCACAAGTCATGTTATATAAATAATTTTTCATGGGAGAAAAATCCTACTGCATTTAGGCAAAGATAGAACCACACTGTGGCAGGCTGAATAATGGCCTCCAAAGTTATCCAGGTTCTAAAACTTGAAGCTTATGAATTTTATTTGCCCGGCAATTGGGATTTTGCAGATATGATTAAATTAAGGATCTTGAAAAGTTTAGCATGGATTATCTGGTTGGGCCCTCAATGTAACCACAAGTGTCCTTATAAAAGCAATGAAGGGCTTTCCTGGTGGCGCAGTGGTTGAGAGTCCGCCTGCCGATGCAGGGCACACGGGTTCGTGCCCCGGTCCGGGAAGATCGCACATGCCGCGGAGCGGCTGGGCCCATGAGCCATAGCCTAAGCCTGCGTGTCTGGAGCCTGTGCTCCGCAACGGGAGAGGCCACAACAATGAGAGGCCCGCGTACCACAAAAAAAAAAAAAAAGCAATGAAGAGGGAGATTTAACTATAGAGGAGGTGTAGGAAATGTGGTAACTGAACAAGAGATTGCTGTGGTGCAAGAAAGAGGTTATGAGCCCAGGAATGCAGGAATCGCCCGGAAGCTAGGAAAGGGAAAAATCAGATTCTCCTTTCAGAGCCTCCAGAAGCAGCCAGTGCCGCTGACATGTTGACTTTAGCCCAGTGGAACTGACTTCAGACTTTTGACCTGAAAAATTGTAAGGTAAATTTGTGTTGTTTTAAGCCACTAACAGTTATAACAGCAATAGGACAGTAATAAATATATCATTTCTCACATTCTTCTCTCTGAACTGGGATTCTTTCCCCATCCTATATAATTCCCTTTCAGTCTAAAACAATACAGGCAACCTTCTGTCAGTTGACTCCAATGATTCACTAATACAGCGGTCCCCAACCTTTTTGGCACCAGGGGTCAGTTTCGTGGAAGATAATTTTTTCATGGAGGTGGGGGTGGGAGGGGACGGTTCAGGTGGTAACGCAAGCGATGGGGAGTGATGGGGGGCGGCAGATGAAGCTTCGCTTGCTCGCTGCTCACCTCCGGCTGTCCGGCCGGTTCCTGGCAGGCCTCGGACCCAAGGACTGTTGCCGGGGACCCTTCCACTAATAGATAGGGCAGCTTTTCCTCTCTGCTCTACTGTGAAGGAGGCAGTTTTCCACCTATTGAACCCAAAGTAATAAGGGTAGGTACAAACTGTGTACGTCTTGTATTATGTGCCGTGAATAAGCACCATGAATAAGAAATATGGGAGTCATTGATACACCCAATACATGGCGACAAGCTACTACTATTAAAACTGTCATTTAGGTGGAGTGGTTTTGGGAGGGCCTTTTGAATCACACTACTTATATTTGGTGTTATACAAACAGAGACTTTAAAATTCTCTGAGCAATTGGAAATACATTAATTGCAATAATAGTGTTCATTCTCTTTTCCAACCTAAAACTGAAAATCCCATGCATTTTGAGAGACCTCAATACATTTGAAATCAGTGAAAAACACAGGTTATCCAGCTGGTGATTGTCATTAATTAGAGCCAAATTAGTTAAAGGAATAAAATTCCAAAAAATGAAAAGCTATTTCCTGGCTTGGCTCTCTCATTCTTGTTGAAATGTCCACTTTAGCACATAATTCTCCTGAGAAAGAATAAAAGGAGATCAATTTTCTTTGAGGAATTCAAGGTCATGCTATAATATCACGAAGTATTTTTTTAAATGGAGGGAACACTTTTATTCTGTTATTATAATAATATCACCACATTATGCTAGTAAAATGACAAAATATGAAGAAAGGACAGATCAACCGAATAAAAATCCATGATAAAGAGAACATTTAAAAAACAGGGAGAGGAAAAAAGACACATTACATACAGGGAAAAACACATTATGATTGCAACTTCTTCTTAGGAACAAAATAGACTTGTGGATTATTTTGTTCCCAAGAAGAAGTTGCAATCATAATGTGTTTTTCCCTGTATGT
>NW_020837984.1:3403580-3508258 GCF_003676395.1 Aethalodelphis obliquidens
TGTGTGTGTGTGTGTGTGTGTGTGTGTGTATATGTATATATATATATATATACACATATACACACACATATATATATATATTTTTTTTTTGCGGTACGCAGGCCTCTCACTGTTGTGGCCTCTCCTGTTGCGGAGCACAGGCTCCGGATGTGCAGGCTCAGCGGCCATGGCTCACGGGCCCAGCCGCTCTGCGGCATGTGGGATCTTCCCGGACCGGGGCACGAACCCGTGTCCCCTGCATCGGCAGGTGGACTCTCAACCACTGCGCCACCAGGGAAGCCCAAAACAATATTTTTAAAGTGATAAAACTATGGCACACAAACTCAACAAACCTTCTCTAAAGGGTTCACTAATCTTCTGAATATCTTTTGAAGAGAAAAATAAAGAAAAATTTTCTCCCGCAGACCTGTACTACAAGAAATATTAAAAGAAGCTCTTCTAGTGGAAAGCAAACGACAGCAGATGGAAACTGGTTCTATACATGAATGAAGAGTTCTGGAAATGGTAAGTACACGAGGAACAGAAGACAATTTTATCTTTATTTGCCTTCAAAGGTGACTAACTGTTTAAAGCAAAAATAACAACAACATAACATGTCTTTTATAACATATGTAGAAGTAGAAGGTATGATGATAATAGTACAAAAGATGGAAAAGAGTACAGAAAGAATGTTGCTAAAATTTTATCACAGTATCCTCTAAATAATATTATTATAGTCCATGTAGAGGATAATATGGTAATTTAAATATATTTACGGTAAGCAGAGTATACATTCCTTTCAGGTGAACATGTAACATTCACAGGACATATCATACACTAGTTCATGAAACAAATCTCAACATAGTCAGGCCAAAATAGAATTAAATTATAGTTATAATTTATAACAAAAAGACACCTAGAAAATCTCTACACATTTGGAGACAGAAAGAGCACTTGTAAGACAGCCCATGGATCAAAGTAGAAATCACTAGGGATATTAGAAAATATGTTGAATTGAACACTACTGAAACACAAAATACCAAAATTGTGAGATGAAACTAACACAGTGATTAGAGGGAAATTCATAACTCAAAATATTTATATTGGGAACCATAATGGTCTAAATTAATCATTTAAGCATCTACTATAGGAAACTAGAAAAGGAAGAACAAATAAAACTTTATTTAGTGGAAGAAATGAAATAATAAAGTCAAAAATGTAAATCATTAAGATAGTAGACAAAAGAGGAAAACCAATGCAACTAAAAGCTGGTTTCTTAAAGATCAATAATATTGATAAATATCTATCTAGTCTAAGAAAAATAAAATAGAGAAGACCCAAATGACCATATCAAGATTAAAGTCAGAACATCACTGTAAATTACGACAGCAAAAGAATATTTAGAGAATATTAAAAGTAATTTCATGATAAAATATTAAAAATAATCAAAAGAAACAAGGAAAACAAAATATAAGTAACAAAGAACACTGGGAAACAAGGAAAATAATACCAAGATGATATACTTAAACCCAAACATATCAGGAATTTCATTAAACAAATATGGTCTAATTCAATGAGATTTGACAACCTATATGAAATAAAAACATTTTTGGAAAGACTCCTTTAGTAACACTTATTCAAGAATAGATGCAAATCTCAATGGCCTGTAAATAAATTAAAGATACTGAATTACAATTAAAGACCTTGGCATAAAGTTAACTGCAAATTCAGATAGCTTTACTAGAAATTCTGTTAAACATTAGGGAAAAGATAATAATAATGCTACCAAAAACTCTTTCAGAAAAAAAAAAGAGAGAATGTTTTCTAACTTATTTTAATAGGCCAGTATTATCCTAATGTCAAAACCAGACAAAGACATTATAAGGAAAGAAAATTATAAACTAACTTACTCATGAATATACATTCAAATATCCTTAGCAAAATAACAGCAAATTGAACCCAGCCATGTGGAATTAACCTTAGCAATGAAAGGTCAGTTTGACATTAGAAAACCAAGTCAATTTAATTTACCACATTAACAGAATAAAGGAGAAAAGCCATATGATAATCTTGATTGATGCAGAGAAAGCATTTATCAAAATTATAAACCTATTTATGATAAGTCTTAGAAAAGTAGAAAAACAGATGGCATCTACCAAGAAAAAACAGTGAACATTTACTTAACGATAAGACACTGAAAGCTTTCTCTCAACGACAGGGAATAAGGCAAGCGGACTGGATATCCATTTGAAAACAAAAAAACACAACAACTTTGATTTTACCTCTTGTTAGACCTCCTTCAACACAAAAACTCTAAATAATATAAAAGTATAGTAAGTTAAAACTATTTTAGAAAACATAGGATATTATTTTTGCAAAATCAGTTAAGTTTGTTAAATAGGGTGCAAACTGTAAAGCATAAAGAAATGTTAAACTGAATATCAAAATTTAAATTTCTGCTCTGTAAAAGCCAATATTAAAAAATTAAAAGGCAATAATTTACAATATTTATTTCAGTAGAAGGACTGGTTTCTTGGACAGTGTGTATATATATATAAATATATATATATATATATATATATATATAGTAAATATATATATTTCTTTTATCTTCTACCACTCAAACATAGGAAAGCAAGCAACCCAATTAAAGTTGGTCAAAAAAACAATCAAGGGATATTATGAGGGTATTTTTACAGCAATACTACTGTTCTACATATTGATTCTGGTATTGATTATAAAACTGTACGCCTTTGTCAAAATTCATTGAACACTATAGCAAAGCAAGTAAATTTCACTGTATGTAAATTTGTCAATATATTCGAATAGGTACTTCCAAAAAAAGATATGTAAGCCAATAAGCACATGAAAAGATGTTCAATACAATTACAACTCGGACAATGCAAGTTAAAACCACTATACACCTAGTATAATGGCTAAAATTAAAAAGACCAAAAACACCTAGTGTTGTCAAGAATGTTGTGAAGCAACTGGAATTTTCATTCACTGATGTTCAAAACATAAAATGGTACAACCACTTTATAAAACAGGTAGTTTCACATAGAATTGCAATATACAATTACCACGTGACACAGGAGTTCCACACATGCGTATTTACTCAAGAGAATAAAACAAAATTAAAACTATGTTCATGGAAATTCCTATACTTAAATAAGCATAACACCTTTACTCCTATTGGCCCCAAACTGAAAACAACTCAAATGTCCATGGACTAGTGAGTGGATAAACAAATTCTGGTATATCCATATAATGGCACACAACTCAACAATCAAAAGAAACAAACTATGGTACATGCACAACATGTTTGAGTTGCTAAAGCATGTTAGTAGAAGCCAGATGCAAAGGAGCCCAGACTGTAAAATTTCATTTGTGTGCTAGACTAGGAATGGAGAAACTCATCTGTAGTGATACGAAGCAAATTCATGATTGCTAGGAGGCCAGTGGTGGAGGAGCAGGGTATGAAGTGGGCTTCGGGGGATAGCAAAGGGCACAGGAAAACTCTCTTGGGTGATAAAAATATTCTATATCCCGATTGCAGTGGTGGTTACAGGAGTGTACACTTTTGTCAAAACTCATCAAACTGTATGTTTAAGACAAATATATGTACATTATATACCTTGGTAATATTGATTAAAATAGCATTTTTGTTTTCCACATGCTTTATATGTTTAGATAGAAATAGCTATATAAATATGCAAAAGATACAAAGAACCAAAATACTATTTTAATCAATATTATTGAGGTATATAATACATATCTCTAACACAGAAAAATTAACTAGTTTTTTACACTTAATGACATTGAAACTTTACTTCTAAGCTCGTTAATTTAATTTTCAGTACTTCCATAATGGGAATTTTGAACAATTTCAGTCTCTTACATACTACTTTTCCCTTCTCTCTTCTTCTCTAGCAAACTATGAATGATGTTTAACCAAAGTGCTCTCTGCAGTGGCTCCTTCGTATGGCCACCCCAAACTAAAGCATGACTGAGTATGAGCCTTTAAAATCTTTCACTGGATAAAATACCACAAATAAGTTCTGTTATAAGCACATTCATATTCACAGGATAAAGTGGGATATGGAGAGTTCTTCTTGTGTCAGTACTATTGCCTTAAAGGAAAACCAGATACAAAAACCTATAAAGTCCCCAGAAAATTGCTTTCTTTTGAGAAATACACACTGCAATCTTTTAAGCTGATTTCATTGACATAATCTTTCCCAGCCTTTACCTTATTGACTTGAAGGCCTGTTGAAACTGGATGAAAATCAGTGCCTCCAGACAATTGAAAAGCAGTAAGGAAAAATGGGTGTGGCAGTGGAATAGGGTGATGACAGCTGGACATTCACTTGTCAAGCATATCTGAGATTTTTGCTTTTTATAAGATTTCAGCTTGCTGTAGGCATCTGCACTTGCACAGGCACTGGGACACATCCGTTCAATTGCGAGTTTTGTTTTTAGAAAATATGCTACCATTGGAATAAATACATCATAGATTTAGTGACTAAAGAGCAAAAAAATAAAAAAAACATAAAAAGGAAAGTCAGGATTGTGCTTACTTGGAAGCACTGGGTGTACAGGTGATTTTTTAACATTATGGAGATAAACTTAGATATTAACACATATAAGAGAAATGTGAACAAGAAGAAACGTATAAGGAAATTTATTACAGCATTGTTAACAATTTTAAAAACAAGGAAAAATTGAAATGTCCATTAATAGAAAAATGGATTTTATATGTTTATAGGTTTCCATATTATACTGTAGTTTAAATCAGCTACATTTACTAATATGGAGAGTTTGCGAAACATAACAAAGATTGAAAAAAATTAAGAATGATAACTGTATGATAATAAATATATGAATTTAAAAATCTGCCAAGCCATACTAAGTAATATTCACAGATATACACATATGATATAAAACTATAAAGAGAGAGACTATTAAAAGCATTTATGAAAATTACAACCAGTGAATTTATTATAGTAGATATTTAACACTGGTGAAGCAGAGTGGGAAATAAGAGATTTCAATAATTTTATGTAAATAAATGAAAATGATCTAAATGACCTTGCTATAGAAAGGAAGTCAGACACCATTACTTGAATCTGACAGAGACTCAAAGGAAGACAGAGGAATGGGAAAGATTTACAGTAGAAAAAAGAAGAGAGAAGGCTTCAGGTATGCCCTGACTGGAAGCTGTTGGCATGGGAAGCTGGAGGAAGGCTAACTAAAATTGGGCATCCTATGTAATTGTTTAGGGGAGTATATTTGACTTTTTCCAGTCGGTCCTAAGTTGGACGTGGGGGCAGAAATTAGGGAAGCTGTCAGTTATTCATGAAGTCCTGGCCATTTGGGGCTACTTGCTACAGGGGTTGTTGTCTGTCTTCCTGGACTGGTTGCTGCAGATCATGGTTTGGCTTTGTGGGTTGGTTGCTGAAGGTTACGGGTGAGGGTTCTATTTTTATATATAGTCTGACCATCATCCATTTGCCTATTCAGTCTATCAATCTATAAGTTCTTATTTATTAAGGAAGGCTCACACTATTCATATAAGACAGAAATGTAATTCCATGGATGAATACTTAAAATGACAAGAAGTATCAATTAATATTAATAAAAATAAAATCTAACATTAAGATATTATAAGTATGTTATTTTGCTATTTTTGGCATTTGCTGAAGGGTATCACTTATATGCTCGTACATATAAGCACAATTCCTAAGCTAAAACTCTACATGTGTTTCCAAAATGCTGATTCTTGAAATATACAGCTCAAGACAGTTTTAGCATTCATAATGCACCCTATTATGTGACTAAAAATAAAATTTAATCAAGATATATTTCCATAACTGAGCACTGTAACTGGGGCTGGACAATGCAAGTAATATATTTATCAACATTATTTATTTTCTATTTTCTTTTATCTTCAATATTTCAATTTATGGGGCAGAAGTCTCTGATATTAACTATTTTAAATAGCTGTTAAGACAAATGATTGTTCTGCCCCTTAGCTAGTATAGTATGGGTGTTGATATATAGTAGTACCAACACAGTAGTATCTCTTGTGAAAAGAGAAACATGGACAATTCCGGTGTAATAAATGCTACTTTTAAAAGCCAAAGTTATCTACTTGTAAACTTGGTTTTTCCTTGAAAGAAGTCATATTATTATCAAGCTGAGGAACAAGTTTAACTTCATATCTGGTAGAACGTTACAGCCATTTTGATTTCTTACTTATTTTCATTTTGATGTTGCAAACTTTCCTTAGAGAAGAAACAGCAGGGGTTGTTATTGAGGAAATCATTATATTTTACAGAGGAGCTGACTGATTTGGGAAAGGGGCATGAAGATTTACTAATGGTCTGGCTTTTTTTTAATAATCTATCTCTGATACATGGTATGATTGAAAAGATAACTGGATGACTGCTATTAGGATTTTGTGAAGTTTCTGTTGGTTCCATTTTTAGGGGTGTCCCCCTAAAATGCCCTAGTCATCCAAATGGCATTAACAGGGATTGAAAATTATCTCCTTCCCACTCACTCAGCTTCAAAATCAGGTCAGGTTGTTCTGTAAATGAAAACCCAACAGAAGCAGTTTCTCTTATCCTCTTCTTTGGGTAAATCAGGATCTAGACTTCAAAGCTAAAAATGTAGTCTTTTTTAGGAGCAATACAATCAGTGCAGACAAAAGTAAAACTCATAGATCAACCTCTTCAAACTTTGAAACTAAGATGAAAAGACCCATCTAAATTCCATGGACAGTGAAATGCCATACTATTCATAGAAATTTTACCCATAGGTACAATTTACTCTGACATATTTGTTTTAAGAGTAGTGTGCTTAGTCATGCAGTCATTAAAGTGAGATAATCTGAATGAATTTTGTTTTAATAAAGGCTAGAGATACCCACTGTAGGTCCATTCTAAAGTTGCAACATATCTCAATGATTATGTGTCCTTTATATGTTAGAGCTGGCCAGCAAAAATCTTCTAAAATCTGTTTTAAGGAACAATGTACATCCCTGTGAACCACTGCTGAGTGTCTGTCTTGTAAGTCTAAAGATTGACTACATTTCATTTTTATCCCTCATGTAGAAAAAAAGGATCTTTTTAATTAACATGTTGAGCATCTTTTTTTTAAATCTCAGGAAAATATGAGAAATAATACTTAAAAAAACACCTACATCCTTAAGAACCTCAAGTTCAGTATGGGAGACAAATTCACAAATTCATAGTTCATAAACTATATGCTAAAGTTTTCTAAATGTTGTCCTTGCGTTTAGGGTACCACAGATAAGAAAATAACCAACTCTTAAGTAGAACTGATTAAGGCATTATAGGGAAAGCAACCTTTAATATGAATTTGGAATTATGAAAAAGAGCACAATAGACAGAAGAAAGGAAAAAAAAAGAGAAGAACCTTTAGGCAGAGGAAAGAGAATATTCTAGAAAGTGTGAAAGGACGCAGTGTATTTGAAGAAGTTCAGTTAGGCTGGGGCATAGAACCTATCACTGAAGATATGTCATGATGCACCTTCCCTGACAAGACAAAGAATCTGAACATTGGCTCGTAGGCAGTGAGCAGCCAATACACATGACCATACTTAAAATTTATGTATTTATTTTTAAAAAGATAATTTACAGTAGTACCATGAGCTATGAGTGGAGAATGAACTATGAGAAGGAGAAATAAGTGTCAGGAAGTTGGTAATGAGGCTGCTTCAGGACCAATAATCGAATTCAAAATCCTGTTAGGTAGGAAGGAGGTAAAGAATCCAGCCTCCATTTCTGAGGTGGCAATTAATGATTGATTAGTCATGACTGGGAAAGAAAAAAATTAGAGATTAAGATTCTAATTTAGGTAAGGACAGTGGTACAAATGATCAAACTGAGGGATATTATAGGAGAAGCAGATTGAGGAGGCTGGGATAGAGAGTGAAAGTAGAAATAAATGAGATCTTTGTACCAGTGGTCATTTTGAAATTCCTAAAGGACACTCATTAGACATACAGGTTTGGGTCTTGACCCATAAACCCATAAATTCAGTAGTTGACGTTCTGTCAGCTGAGGAGCTCACCCAGAAACAGTATAACAAATGAGAAGAGGAAAAGTCAAGAATAAAACTCTAAGGAGCCATGTAGCATTTGAAGGGGTATGAAAGAAGAGGATTCAAAGAGGAACACTAAGAAAAAGTCATACAACTGTAAGTTGCTGCTGGTGCTGATAGCGTTCTAAAAGCCAAAAGAGATCATTTTCAAAGTTCAGAGTCAACTCTGTCAAGGGACAGCACATGTATCACAATGTTGCCATGGTAATACTTTCATGGATGATTTGTTAAATTTTTGTTATTTTTTCAAACAACCAGGTGAAGATTAGGTACTTAAAATGCCATTATTTTAAAAATGCCTTTTTCTTTTATCTTGAACACATAAAAAAATGAATGTTGCACTTAACATTTTTCATTTTTTTTTTTTTAATTTAGTGCTGTGTCAATTTTAGACTGAATTTGACTGAGTAACAGAATACCAAAAAATTATGGTTTAATCACTCAAAGATTTAATTTCTCACGTTAAAAAAAATGAATGTAGCCCTCTCTGGGCTCCTACCTTAGCTTTACAGCCTCTTGGATCTGTCTCTTTCATCTTCTACTTCACCTCTTACCATGTGGCATCCATTCTCAAGGTCAAGATAGCTGCTGAAGCTCTAGTTATCACATCTGAATTTCCAGTCTAATAAAAAAAAAAAAAAGGGGGTAAAAATGATGTTCCTCTCAGTTGAGTCAGATCCGTTGAAAGAACCTTCCCAGAATTCCTTCCCAACACATGTTTTCTGGACCACATCTAGGTTCAACATCGTTGGAAATGTAGCATTCATTTCTAGCAACAATGATAAATTTTGGAGTCTGGTAAAGAGAATGGATGTTTGGTAGGTTACTAGCTATCTTTGCCATGAGCTCCTAACATATGGAAAGGTTTGGCGGATTTGAAAAAAATATATCAAAAAAATTTAAATGTGGTCCCTTCCTTTCATCAAACGACTAATACTCAAGTAAAAAATCATATATAAAAACAAAATATAGAAACAGTATTTTTGCCATTAAGAAGATACGTACCAAGTGCAATGGGTTATAGTGGAGATGTAATCCCTGATGGAATGTAAATTTTCCAGGTGGCTAAGACTGAGGCAGGACATAGGAGGAAGAAAGACTCAGGGGCAAAGAAAATAATACGTTTTGGTTAAAGAACCAAAAATAGCATGATGAGAATAACACTGGGCCTCAGAAATTGAAATAGCAAATTCAAACCGACATTGAAAGGAAGATTCACTTATAAAGAGAAATTCAGGCACTTGGGTACATGGAAACTTCTAGGTCCTAAGTATCAACTACTGAGGAATTTTACACGAAAGCTACTCCCCAAAACTGCAAGACAAATTCTTTAGTAAGGGTGTGTCACCTCTACTCAATTTGTTATTTTTTTAGAAATCCTTATGCTTCTCTAGGAATGAAATGCCATAAATTGTGTACAAAAGAAGAAGAGAAAGAGGTATGCTGTTTTACAAATCTTCAAGTATTCAATTTAGATAAGTTTAATTTTTGAAGAAGGAAAACACAAAATGTATTTTAGGTGTATATTAAATTTTATCCCAAATGAAGATTCAAGGTTGTGTTTAGCGAAATTTAAAACACCTGATTGAAACAATTGATGTTTAATCAGGTTTTTTTCATACAACGTGCAATTTGGTTTTCTGAATTATTTTTTTAGAGAGACTTGCCCTTTGATAATTGTTATTATTTTAAGTATTTTATTAAATTATTGGTTTTCTGATGTTTTTCATGTATTACTTATTTCGATCATATAATAATACTAGCATTTACATTTTCTAGCTTGCTTAACCTTACAATCCTCTGTAATAGATACCATTATGAATAAAATTTTACAGACAAGAAAATGTAAACATTGTATGTTCTAGCTTTTCTTTTCAAGGAATAGGGAGATATCACCTTCTAGATATGGTAATTATTAGCTATTCGTAAACCCTGTCACTCACCCGCGTATTCTATAGGAGTATGAAAGTTATTTCTTCCCATGAATTAGTTTGATTTATAAAACCAATTTCAATTCTTCTTTCCAAATCCAAAGAAACAAAGAGTTACATACTGATGAAATCAGCATGGTCTTTTAAACCTCAGAGTTAAAATAGTGCTCACATTCTCAGTTAAAATAGTACTTATCCAGACTGATTTATGGAATCCTTCACTCTCCTATGTGCCTTTTTCCTAGAATGTTTGCCTGTTTGGGGCACACCTCTTTATTGGGGCAGATAGACTCCTGAAGCCCTTTGCTTGTAAAGTGGCACACATTGGGTATCATACGTTGTTTTTGTCAATAACACATGAGCAGCCTCCAAGAAGCTGATGCAAAATCTAGAGAATGAAGATGCACGTGATACTCGCAATTGAACTGAGCAACTACTTGAGACATTGCAAGTAAAGGAGAAGAGAAAAAGCCACAGGATTTTAAAAAAAAGCCACTTTTTTTTAAGCAAAGCATTTTGGGAACAACTCTCAGTCTCAGAGAGGCTATGGCCACCTTATTTGCAGCTGCCAATTCTACTTTCTCCCTTTCTTTTCTGATTCCTTTATAAATCCAGAGAGCTCTAATGCTTCAAAAGAAAATTGTATCACTTATTGGCCTTAGGTATTACGTGGCAGGAGAGTCAACAATAGATTTTTAATCTTCCACTGTTGGGACCATTAAAACATCAAAATCAAAACTGCTTTAAATAGAACATATCGATTTCCAAGATACAATTTTTCAAGTACGTTGGAACATTACTAAAAGAAGTTCCCTTAAGCCAGGGCATGCTAAAGAGTGTATTTTTCTTAAACGCCATCCAAGAATGTTAGTTAATTAAGAATTTGAAAGGCAGTTAGGTGTAGAAAATGATTTCAGACTTGGATCACGAATGTTGGAGTCAGACAGGTGTGCAAATAAATTTTGCTCAACTGAGTATTGTGTACTATTAAACCCTTTCCATTTCTGGAGATTGATAAAATGACACTTTGCATGACAGTTAAGAGAATTAAAATAGGTCATGGGCAGAGAATGTTGATCACATTGAGTCTCTGTAAATAATATTTATTGTGCCTGTTTGAAGTGTTATATTAGTGTGGTAATGCTAGATAGATCTTGAAATCTTCAAATTAGCATCTATGTACTCTATCTGCCCTGTGTTAGGCATTGTATTACTTCCTGGAGTTTCAGAGAAAGCAAAGACCCAGCCCCCATTATTGTCTATTCTAATGGGGTAAACAAACAAACAAACAGGTTGTTTTACCATAATTTGGTAATTTGTACCCCTATACTTCAGATGTCATTTTTAAAATCTAGATGCTTTCATGATGTTTTTTCTTGCATTTGTTTTTTAAACAGTTATAATTTGATTATGATGTGTCTAAGCATTTTTTTCTTAGAATTTATCCTGTTTGGGCAACTTCTTGAATTTCTTGAATCTGTAAATTTTGTAAATTTATATATTTCACCTAACTTGGTAAGTTTTCAGTCATTATTTCTTCAAACAGTTTTTCTTTTTCCTCCTCTGCATCTGGAACAGCAATTACCTATTTATTAGCTTTTAAAAATTCTCCTACAAGTTACTGAGGATCTGTCCATTTTTTAAAAAGTCATTTTTCCCTTCTATAAATCTGATTATTTCTATTGGTGTAATGTCAAGCCTACTGATTCTATCTTTTCTTTGGCTTTTCAGAGATTCTAGGAGTGAGGACCAGAAATCTGTGGGGTTTTCAGCTCTTTGAGATATAATTTACATATCATGAAATTCATCCATTTAAAGTGTACAATAAATGTTTATGGAGTTGTGCAACTGCCACTTCATCAATTTTAGAAGATTTCATCACTCCAAAAAGAAACCTCATATCCTTTAGCCCCAATTTTATCTCCCAATTATCCTATGTGCCCCAGGCCTAGGTAACCACTCACGAATCGTCTGTCTCCATAGGGTTGCCTCTTCTGGATATTTTACATAATATAGGTGGTCATTTGTGATGCCTTCTTTCACTTATCGTAATGTTTTCAAGGTTCATTCCTGTTGTAGCATGTATAGTACTTCTTTTATGGTTATGCAGCACATCATCAGTTGACAGACACTACAGGAAATACTCTAGTTGTGTTGAGTTTCTTGGCTATTTATTCACAGTAAGATTCCTGGGTTTTGTTATACATTCCCATTTGCTGGCATCCTTGGAGGAATCAGGCCATTTAATGTCATCCCTTTGTGCGTCCATTGGAGGGTGGGGGGTTGTACAGAAGTTTTGCTTGTCATATAAAGGAAAATCACAAGGGAGAACACAGGCATAGGCCCTATACAACTGTTGCTCAAGCCCAGCCCACTTCCTGTTGAGTTTGTTGTTCTCACCACATTTGGAAAAACTCTGCTATGGGTCACCACTAAAACCACATGTGACTATACGTCAGTCACATAAGAACATATACTATATGATTCCACTTATGAGGTATCTAAAATATTCCAATTCATAGAATCAAAGAGTAGAATGGTGGTTGTCCCTTAAATTTTCCCCACATCCTCCATCAGGACTTAAAAGATCTAACTTTACCTCTATTATTCAGTTCTGATACAATAGGTAGATGTTCCACATTATTCAGAGAACATATAAGCCTGTAGAAAAGATTCCATTTATTTTTTCTCAGTCTTATCAGAAAAGGGACATAAAGTCTCAAAAGATAAATTACAATTTTGTCAAAACACAGTTCATTATTTAGGGAATGACTTATCTAAGGAGAGAAAAGCACTCTCTCCTGACAGACTAAGTATTATTTAAACTCATCATAGACCCTACACACACAAACACACACACACACACACACACACACATGCACACACAGTGTTAGCCCTTGCTCAAAAAATTACACTTTCCTTACCACCCAAAATCTTCTGGAAAGGTTGGAAGGATCAATAGTATACTTAAATTAAAATCAGCAAAACTTTCAGAAATCCTTGAGTTTCCGTGGCCAGAGGTACTAGCACTACACCTTATAGCCATTTGGGCCACAGTCGAAGGAACATATTAGTTATCCACTAATGAACTGGTAGCTGGTAGGCCATGCCTTTAGGAAACTTATCTCTGACACTAGACTCTGCCCTACTGCATGCAGACAGGGCAAAATATTGAACGGAGTTCATGTACTATATCCATGTACTGTACACATTAAGGCTGCCTTTCCACATCTTCCTAAACAGACTCTTCATGAATGTCAACTAAGAGATTTCATCTGTTGGAGGAGAGATCAGAGAAAATATGTTCTTAAACATTTTCAGGAGAGACTTTATCAGGTATTGGGAAGAACAAATACAGGGAAACTCCAGGGAATCAAACCTTGGGTTTGAATTTCACAACTGAGAAGAAATTTCAATTTCTTCACAACTGAAAGTCTACTCCAACAGGGAACCTCAAGCTGAGAACCGGCAGAGATCCCCTAGAAGCAGCTGATATTTGAAAGCGGACAGCTGATCCAAGGTCTTTGGAACAAGTGAATGACTTCAAAGAGTAAACAGCTTCTTCCCAAGATGTGTGACCAACACTCATATCTAATTCTTTTTTCTCTTTCATATGCTTGATCATAATCATTCTTCTCATTTCCTATAGACCCTTGTTTGTCATCCACTCATAGTGACCCTTTTCCTCTTTTCTTCCCTCCTTACTATACCTGTTAATTTAGAACATTCTCATTCTAACGCCACTGACTTCAGTCTTGCTGACAGCTGAATTTGCCATCTATTCACAAGGCCCTAATGATAAATAAAAAAAAAAAAACCTCTGGGCAATGCTGGACTCATCAAATGAGACCATAATATAGCCATTATAGCCAATAGTATTTCTATTTTCACTTAACATGAACAAATGTTGTTAAACTAACCAAACCATTGTTTTGTTAGTGTCTCTCTCTCCCACAAAAAAAAAAAAAAACAAACTATTACAATCTATCGACCAGACAAGAAACAGCTCTAAATTTGAATTCAACAACGTTCAGAGAACAATGAGCAAATACTTGCCATCTGGAAAAATTTAACGGAAGTCCGTACATGTAACCCAGCTAATGTAAGGCCTTCGTTCCAGTCTGTGAACTGTGAACACTTTTTTTTTTTTTTTCTCTATCTCCACATGCCTCTATTGGATACTATTTCCTTTGATGCCATGGCACCTATCCTGTTTGCCCATAATAACACCTCATGCCCATTAGGAATGATATTCTAAGACTTGTCTATACACTAAGATCCTAATTTTATAAATCACCAAGCCTAGAAATTGCAGCTCAGATATAAGCTCCACAATGAGGCCACCCTTGATTACTTAGGCAGTCTACCTGGGGGAATTACTACCTTATTATTTATGCAAAGAATCAGAACAGCGTCCCCATCAGTAGTATTAATACAAACAGAAAAGACTGTAAGAAACTTATCACTAACTCTGGGAGAAGTTCTTAATGATATCATCTCTGCCTCACCTCGAAAAATGATCAGTCTCACGCAACTCATTGGTATAAGTAATGATGGACAATCACATTTCTCCAGGTTTTTTTGTTGGCTAGGTGTGGTGGCACCTGTGCCTTTGCAATATTTCTTGCTGTGCTTGGATCAATGGAACCGACAAGGTAGAACAGGTTATGCATCACCTTAGGGAAAAGCTACTTGGTTGTCTAGGGTTTATCTTCATGGCCTATGATATTTGTTTTCTTCACCTGGATTGAGCAACTGGGGGTCCTTATTCTGAGGCATTTTATAGGGATTGTTATTATAATTTGATTACTTTTTATTTTCATATTGTTCAAGTTGCTGGTCCAGTGAATTCTACCCAGAGTCTTAAATGTTTCTGCACAGAGGGTTTCTCCTCAGATGATTGCTATGATGATGCAACAACAAAAAGAATCAAGGACATCTTGCGACAGAGTTGACTATGCAGATGACTGAACAATCTCTGAGTGGTAAAGATCTGCACTACTGGCTTTTCCTGAATTGCTCGACTTCTCACAAGCTAGAGAATGACCAAAAAAGGTACTGAGAGACTGAATATACAAATGGAACATTTTCAGATCATATATGAAAACAGAACTCTGACCCACAATTTCTGCAGCAACCAGTCCAGGAAACCAAACCATACTTCTGCAGCAGTTAACTCATATTCATACTGTTTAGAATTTGTTTAGTAACTGTCAGCTTCCCTAGATTTTGGCCCTATTTCTACTTTGGGACCAAGTAGAAAACTGAATATGCTTCCGAAACCAATCATATCAGATGCTTTGCTTCTATGCAGAATACTTCCAGCTTCCCCAGGCCAACAATCTTCAGAGCATACCTAAATCCTTCCCTTTTTCACTCTAAAGTTTTTCCACTCCCCTGTCTACCTTTGAACCTCTGCCAGACACAAAGATAGTGACTGATTCTCTTGCTATAGCAAGCTCTGAACAAAACAGCCTCAGCTTATCCTCATTTGAGTGGTCTTTTTAATTACATAAGACCTTTATTTTAAAAATTTCAAAATTTAAACTGGATGAAAATAGTTTCTGACATTGTAAACTTGTATCTGGAAAAAGATACAAAAAATAAGAATTAACTCTTTGAATGGACTTCTTAGAGAAATTTACTGTATAGAATTTATAGTAGTTTACCTGTTAGAATTGTATACTTTTCTATAATTATACATTCATACATAAATCATATGTTGGACTCTCCTTACCAGTATTTTGAGGCCACACACACACACACACAATATGTATTTTTATGTACACATCTATGTACTAAATGGTCACTTGGTAAAAAAACATCCTATTTGTTCATGGACTGCTTTTTCAAATTTGATTTAGCTTTTCTCTCCCTTGTAAGGGTTTACATAAATTACAAGTAGAAACAAAATTTAAAACTTTAAAAATAAAAAGTTTAGAGCCATAACATATTATCTATTTCATGGATTTGTTTATTCACTTAGCTTTTATTTATTCCCACCACTTTCTAAGAACTCTGTTTCCAAAAAAAGAAAGGCAAAAAGATATGGCCCTTAATTCGATACCCCCAGACTTCATTGAGGGGCCTATATATGTAATAAAAATCAGGGTGAAAATTACACTTTATAAACAGGGAGTACACACAATTCTACTAGAGCACATTGAAGGGAGGTATACTCTCCCCACAACATCAAAGATGGCTTTGTAAAAGGACTGATGCTTGAGTTCCATCCTTAAAGAGTTTCTAGGTGGAGAAAAAAATGGAGGATATGACAGGTACACAAATTAGAGTGTGCACATTTGTGCAGGTAGGAAAAACCAGTGCTTTCAGTGGGAAGTAAGCATGTTAGTGTGGCTATACATAAAACATGGTGCAGAACGTGGGAAATCTAATCTAGGAAAATACGTAGAGTCTCAATTATGAAGGGCCTCACATGTTGTGTTAACACTTTATCTTAAAGGACCATAGAGTCATTAATCAGGGGTACAACACAATCGTATTTCTCTGTTAGAATGTACTGCTAAAATTGAATAGTGATTAGTAATGCAGAATCTGAGCGACCTCAAATTATATTTGCATTAGGCAAAATAATGGTCTCCCAAAGATGTATATGTTCCAATCCCTAGAACCTGTGACTATGTTAGACTACATGGAAAGACGTCATTAAGGTTGTTTATCAGCTGACCTTAAAATGAGAGCTTATTCTGTGTTACCCAGGTGGGCCCAAAATAATCACAAGAGTCCTTTAAATGTGGAAGAGGGAAGCAGAAGAGTTAGTGTCAGAATAAATGCAAGGTAAGAAAGATGTGACTGGCCATTACTGCCTTTCAAGATGGAAAGGAGTAAAGGTTAAGGGATGAGGGCAGTCTCTGCAGACTTGAAAGGCAATGAAATAGATTCTACTACAGATTCTCCAGAAAAGCTCAATATCGTGATTTTAGCCCACTGAGACCCATTTTAGACTCTCTAACCTCTGAAACTATAACACATGTGGTATTGTTTTAAGCCACTAAGTTTAGGGTAATTTGTTATATCCATAATAAGAAACTAATACAATATATTATCCCATCTACTAGATATGTGTGACCTAAAGTTGAGTAAATTACTCAATGTTCTATTTCCCCAACTGTAATAAAAGATAAGAATATTATCCCATTTGTCTTCCAGGAAAATTGAAATAGTGTACATGAAGCACTTTGCCTATTGTTGGTGTTATATAGCAGTAGGCAGCAGAAGCAGTAGTAACTGTAGCATTATCTTTATCTGCTTCGTCATTATTGGACATTCTGTGAAATAAATGTTTCATTGGTAAAAGAAGACAAATTTCAAATTTTTTCAGTAGATCTTATGAGACATGAGTTAGGTTCTAAACAAAGGTAGCAGTGGTGGGGTTGGTGAGAAGAAGATGATCTGAGAAGTACTTTAGGGAAGAATCAAAGATTTTTGGCAGTTAGAAATGGATAGAAACATAAAAGGAAGACTTTTATCTTCTATCTTGGGTAACAACACATTTCACAAATAGCAATATGGTTCAATAAATCATGCCACACTCTGATACGTGAGAGCCTGTATAAGTCAGGCTGAGAGTCATATGAGAGGTTTTTAAAATGCACAGCCTTTTTCTACTTTCTTAAAGTATTAAAGACATTAAATAACTCTGCTGAGCTGCAAGAAAAGCTGATCCAGTATCAGATAAGCCCTGCTGTCCATTGCACAGACTCTGCAAGATCTTCAATAACATCTTAAAATCTACCTGATAACTCCATTAACACCTTTTTCTCTGTGGTAGCCTAATCTCCCACATCTTTAATAAAACGTTTGTCTGCACAGTGATCACACTGCCCTCTGCTAATTGTGGGTACCTGAATGCTCTACCCTAAAAATTATCTTCCCCAAATAGCTTCCTTTTTAACCCAGGGTTTGAACAGCAGAGCTTCTTTGTTGCTATGGATTCTGGACATATATCATTTTGTCAACCCTTGAACATAATCCTCTACTTCCCATCAACAGTTACCCAAGTAGACATTTTCCTTTACCCAATTTCCTTGTTAATAGACAAATACTTATATACTGAGAACATATCTGGAGTCCTGCTGAAATTCGTCCTTGGACTTCTGCTGATTTTAATCTCTAAAAATGATCTAGAGAAAGAAAATGACTGTGAACTAGCTGGAATTATTAATCAGCCAAAGTTGCAGGGGAGGAGAGAAGTAGAGGAAGCTACAACCAAACACAGGTGGGGTTCAATATGCCCTGTAGCTAAGTGGGTATGTGGTAAACAAAATATAAAAGGGAACCTCATGAAGAGCTCTACACATTGGGCCTCAATGATTAAGAAATAAGTAATGCCAATCAGTTGAAATGTGCGATGTTTGGGGCATAATGATGGATCAGTAACTCCAAAAGGGTATGAACTGTGTGAAACTTCAATTAGACCAGAAAAAAGGATACGACCCACTAGTATGGCACGCTTGGAAACAGATTTGCATTTCAATTTGTTTTAACTTTTATAAAAAAGTACTGCTGAGAAAAGGAACAGAAATGAGATATCAGGATTTGCTGTCAGATTCATCTAATAAACTGGAGTGTGTACATGTGTGAGCATGCATGTGTATGTTTGAAGTGTACCATTTTATAAGTTTTGATACATGTATACACCCACGTAACTAGCACCTCTGTCTGTCTGTCTATCTATCTATCTTTCTATCATCCTAGAGCCTAGGAAGTGTTCTTGAGTCCCCTTAAAAGCAATCTCTCTTTCTCCATAGGCAACCATGGTTCTTATTTCTATCTCTACAGATCAGTATGGAATGTTCCAGAATTTCATATACATGGAATCATACAGTATACACTCTGTGTTTTGCCACTTCCACTCAGTTTTAGGCTTCTGAGATTCATGCACACTGTTGGGTTTATTAGTACTTCATATCAGAATTTGTTTAACCATTCTCTGATTGACGGACACTTAGACTATTTCCAGTTTGGGGCTACTGTTTAAAAAATGAAAACCTTCTATGAACTTTCTTGCACAAATCTTTTTTTAAGGATATATGTTTTAATTTATCTTACGATTGGGTCATAGGGTTGGTATATATTTAACACTATAAAAAATAGACCGAAAGGTTGGCAAAGTAATTGCATTAATTTACAGTCCTACAAGCAAAGACTGAGAGTTCCAACTATTCCATGTCCTTGCCAACATTTTGTGTTGCACATTTTTACATTTTAACTATTCTATGTGATGTAAAATAATTTGTTATTTTAAAATTTAATTGTATACCCATGAAGACTAAAGATGTTAAGCACCTTTTCCCATGCTTTGGGGCCACAAGTGTTTTGATCAATATAATTACGTTATTTGTGTTTTCATTATTTATTAAAAGGGAGAGAAAACATATATAGTATTTTGTCAGATATAAATATTGCAAATTTTTTTGTCTGTAATTTACATTTTCATATTCTTAACAATGCTTTTAAATAGAAGGGATTTTATGTCCAATATACTTTTTTTCTTCTTCTAAACAGTATTTTTTGTCTTCTAAGAAATCTTTGGTCTATCCAAGGTCACAAAAATACTCTCTTACAGAAACTTTCTTCTACAAGTTTTAGACTTAATTTGTGTTTATATCTATGATACATCTGGAATTAAATTTTCTTTGTGATATGATGTTTTTTTAAAATTTTCCCTTTATGTTTATTTAACTTTTCCATTCACATCTGTTGAACAGACTACCCTTCCTCTTTCAATTGGTTTGGCACCTAGCTATAAAAAAAAATCAATCAACAGGATACATGTTGGTCTATTTCTGGAGCCTCTATTCTGTTCTATTCATCACTTTGTCTATCCTTATACCAACAGCACACTGGATAAGCTTACCTGTTTAGTGTAAGCCCTCCAACTTTAATATTATTTTCAAATTTGAACATAAAATTTTGTTTTCTCTTTTTTCTTTTCTTTTATATATATTCTAGAAATAACTTGTCAAGTTCTATTTTTAAAAAGCCTGTTTGGATTTTTATTGAGATTGTGTTGAATCAACAGATCAATTTATAGAGACTGGCATCTTAATATTAGGTTCTCCAATCCACAAACATATCATATCTCTCTATTTACTTATCTTCTTTAATTTGTCCTAGTAATGATTTATGTAGTTTTCCATATAGAAATTTCACACATTTAAAAACTTTATTTCTAAGTATTTTGCATTTTCTGATACTAGTGTACACAGAATGTTCTAATTTTACTTTTAAAATGTTACTCCTGGCATGTTTCCCAGCAAAGTACTGCAAACTAGGTGACTTAAATCACCAGAAATATATTCTCTTAGAGTTTTGCAGCCTAGAAGTCTGAAATCAAGGTGTAAATAGGGCTGGACGCCCCTTGACACAGATTCACTAATATGTATAAAATAGATAACTAGGTTAAAATGGTGAGGCAGACTTCCGGGAAGACGGCGGAAGAGTAAGACGTGGAGATCACCTTCCTCCCCACAAATACTCCAGAAATACATCTACATGTGGAACAACTCCTACAGAACACCTACTGAATGAGGGCAGAAGACCTCAGACCTCCCAAAAGGCAAGAAACCCACCACATACCTGGGTAAGGCAAAAGAAAAAAGAATAAACAGAGACAAAAGGATAGGGACGGGACCTGCACCAGTGGGAGGGAGCTGTGAAGGAGGAAAGGTTTCCACACACTAGGAGCCCCTTCGCGGGCGGAGACTGTGGGTGTCGGAGGTGGAAAGCTTCGGCACCGCGGAGGAGAGCGCAGCCACAGGCGTGGGGAGGGCAAAGCGGAGAGATTCCCGCACAGAGGATCGGTGCGGACCAGCACTCACCAGCCCGAGAGGCTTGTCTGCTCACCCGCCGGGGCGGGCGGGGCTGGGAGCTGAGGCTCGGGCTTCGGTTGGAGCGCAGGGAGAGGACTGGGGTTGGCGGCGTGAACACAGCCTGCGGGGGGTTAGTGCACCACGGCCAGCCGGGAGGGAGTCCGGGGAAAAGTCTGGACCTGCCGAAGAGGCAAGAGACTTTTTCTTCCCTCTTTGTTTCCTGGTGCGCGAGGAGAGGGGATTAAGAGCACCGCTTAAAGGAGCTCCAGATGAGACGCTAAGGCTGCTACTGCCGCCACCAAGAAGCCTGTGTGCGAGCACAGGTCACTATCCACACCCCGCTTCCGGGGAGCCTGTGCAGCCCGCCACTGCCAGGGTCCCGGGATTCAGGGACCACTCCCCCGGGGGAACGCACAGCGCGCCTCAGGCTGGTGCAACGTCACGCAGGCCTCTGCCGCCGCAGGCTCGCCCCGCATTCCATGCCCCTCCCTCCCCCGGCCTGAGTGAGCCAGAGCCCCCGAATCAGCGGCTCCTTTAACCCCGTCCTGTCTGAGCGAAGAACACACGCCCTCAGGCGACCTACATACAGAAGCAGGGCCAAATCCAAAGCAGAGCCCCCAGGAGCTGTGAGAACAAAGAAGAGAAAGGGAAATCTCTCCCAGCAGGCTCAGAAGCAGCGGATTAAATCTCCACAATCAACTTGATGTACCCAGCACCTGTGGAATACATGAATAGACAACCAATCATCCCAAATTGAGGAAGTGGACTTTGAGAGCAACATTTATGATTTTTTCGCCTTTTCCTCTTTTTGTGAGTGTGTATGTGTATGCTTCTGTGTGAGATTTTGTCTGTATAGCTTTGCTCCCACCATTTGTCCTAGGGTTCTATCCGTCAGGTTTTTTTTTTTTTCTTAATAATTATTTTTTTTATTTTAATAACTACTATATTTTATCTTACTTTATTTTATTTTACTTTATCTTCTTTCTTTTTTTCCTTCCTTCCTTCCTTCCTCCCTTCCTTCCTTCCTCCCTTCCTTCCTCCCTCCCTCCCTCCCTCCTTCCTTCCTTCCTTCCTTTCTTTCTTTCTTCTTCTAAATCTTTTTACTTTTTCTCCCTTTTATTCTGAGCCGTGTGGATGAAAGGCTCTTGGTGCTGCAGCCAGGAGTCAGTGCTGTGCCTCTGAGGTGGGAGAACCAACTTCAGGACACTGGTCCACAAGAGACCTCCCAGCTCCACACAATATCAAATGGCGAAAATCTCCCAGAGATCTCCATCTCAACACTGGCACCCAGCTTCACTCAACGACCAGCAAGCTACAGTGCTGGACATCCTATGCCAAACAACTAGCAAGACAGGAACACACCCCCACGCATTAGCAGAGAGGCTGCCTAAAATCATAATAAGTCCACAGACACCCCAAAACACACCACCAAACATGGACCTGCCCACCAGAAAGACAAGATCCAGCCTCATCCACCAGAACACAGGCACTAGTCCCCTCCACTAGGAAGCCTACACAACCCACTGAACCTTAGCCACTGGGGACAGACACCAAAAACAATGGGAACTACGAACCTGCAGCCTGCAAAAAGGAGACCCCAAACACAGTAAGATAAGCAAAATGAGAAGACAGAAAAACACACAGCAGATGAAGGAGCAAGATAAAAGCCCACCAGACCTAACAAATGAAGAGGAAATAGGCAGTCTACCTGAAAAAGGATTCAGAATAATGATAGTAAAGATGATCCAAAGTCTTGGAAATAGAATAGACAAAATGCAAGAAACATTTAACAAGGACCTAGAAGAACTAAAGATGAAAGAAACAATGATGAACAACACAATAAATGAAATTAAAAATACTCTAGATGGGATCAATAGCAGAGTAACTGAGGCAGAAGAACGGATAAGTGACCTGGAAGATAAAATAGTGGAAATAACTACTGCAGAGCAGAATAAAGAAAAAAGAATGAAAAGAACTGAGGACAGTCTCAGAGACCTCTGGGACAACATTAAATGCACCAACATTCGAATTATAGGGGTTCCAGAAGAAGAAGAGAAAAAGAAAGGGACTGAGAAAATATTTGAAGAGATTATAGTTGAAAACTTCCCTAATATGGGAAAGGAAACAGTTAATCAAGTCCAGGAAGCACAGAGAGTCCCATACAGGATAAATCCAAGGAGAAATACACCAAGACACATATTAATGAAACTGTCAAAAACTAAATACAAAGGAAACATATTAAAAGCAGCAAGGGAAAAACAACAAATAACAGACAAGGGAATCCCCATGAGGTTAACAGCTAATCTTTCAGCAGAAACTCTGCAAGCCAGAAGGGACTGGCAGGACATATTTAAAGTGATGAAGGAGAAAAACCTACAACCAAGATTACTCTACCCAGCAAGGATCTCATTCAGATTTGATGGAGAAATTAAAACCTTTACAGACAAGCAAAAGCTGAGAGAGTTCAGCACCACCAAACCAGCTTTACAACAACTGCTAAAGGAAATTCTCTAGGCAAGAAACACAAGAGAAGGAAAAGACCTACAATAACGAACCCAAAAGTAGAAACTAACACACCACTGTAAAGCAATTATACTCCAATAAAGATGTAAAAAAAAAAAAAAAAAAAGATAACTAATAAGAACCTGCTGTATAAAATAAATAAATAAAATTTTTTTTTTTTTTTAAAAAGTATATGTTTTTTACAGGATAGAGTTGGGTTCCTCTTATCAAATCTGATAAATCTCTGCCTTTTAATTGGAATATTTGGCACATTTACATTTTAATTACTTATTGGTATATGTGTGTATTGTTCTTTCATTTTGCTACTTATTTCTGTTCTGTTTGTCTGATTTTTGTTCCTCTTCCTCTTTTCTTGACTTTTTTTGGGATAACTGGATATTAGTATTCATCTAATATTTCATGTTAATTTATCAATTTGTTTTTAGCTACACATTCATTACATTATTTCTTAGTGGTTGGTCTAGATATTACAATATTAATTCTTAACTCATCACAGTCTTTTTAGAGTTAATATTGTACCACATTATGTAAAATGTAAAAATCTTAAATCAGTATAATTCCATTTAATCTTCAACGAGGTTTTTTTGTATTGTTTTGATACATACTTTGCAGCAGAAAGTAAGTTGTGTTTTAAAAATTTTTTAAAGATAGTCTTTTATGTTTATCCACATATCTACCATTCTCAGTCCTTTTTGGTCAATCCTCAAAATACTATTTTCCACTTGACGTCATTTTTCTTCTTCCTGAAGACCTTCATGTATCATTTCTTATAGCGCAGTTCTGCTAGTAGCAGTTTTTAACTTTCATTTACCTGAAAATATCTTTACTTGTGCTTCAATTTTGAAAGGTATTTTTACTGGATATAAATTCTTCTTTGACAGGTTTTTATTGCTATTTATCCCTTTTAAAGATACCATTCCATTGTCTTCCAGCCTCCACTGTTACCAATGAGAAGACAGCCATCGTTTTACCCTGTTCTCCATATGTGACATGTCTTTTAACTCTGGCTATTTTCAAGATTGATCTATCTATCTATCTATCTATCTATCTATCTATCTATCTATCTATCTTTCTGTCTGTCTGTCATCCACCTATATCTCTGTCTCTCCTTGTCAGCTTTCAGTAATTTGCCTATGTTATTCTGAGGTGTTATGTTCTTATTTATACTGCTTAGGCTTTACTGAGTACCTTAGATTCTTATGTTTATGGTTTTACCGAATTTGAGAAAGTTTTAGACATTGTTTTATTTCTTCATATTTTTCTTTGGGCTTATTTTTTCTCTTTGTTATGGATTCCAATTACAGTATAGGTATGTTCATTAAGTGATATCATCCCATGAGTTACAGAGGCTCTGTTTATTTTTACCCTCTCTTGCAGACTGCATAGTTTCTTCATCTGCTTTTGTTTGGTCCATTCTGTTAATTGTGAACCCTTTGTTAATTTTGTTAATTCTCTTAATTTTGGACCCTTTGTTAATAATGGATGCTTTGTTTTGTCCCTTCTATTAATTTTATTTAATGTAGTGTACTTTTTAGTTCTGGCATTTCTATTTAGCTCTTTTTAAAATAATGTCCTTATCTCCCTTCTTTTTGACATATTATGGGCCCTGTAACATTGAGATCTTTCATTTTTCTTTAACTCCAGGAAATTTATCTTGCATTTCTTAAATTATTTCTCCCTGTGAATGTTTTTTAAATTTTTTTCACTTTTCTTTTGGATTTTCAATATTCTTTTACTTCCTTGTTTCCTTCTAGGATAGTTCCTCAACCTAATTTTAATTATTACTACTAATTCAGGTGTATCTGTCCCTCTATTCCCTATATCTACTCTGTTTATTATTCCTACCATTAAATATTCATTCCAGTATTTTTATCTGGCCCTTTTTGTTTCATATTGTCAATATTTTAAAATCTCCTTTAACATAATTATTATGCTTATTTTTTCTGCTTATTTTTAATTCTTGATCTATATATTCTGATGTTTCTGCTTCTAATACACCCCATTCCTTCAAACCATTAGAAAGATTCAGCATCTGGGAAAACAAAGTCTTCTTAGGTTGAACTTTACCAACTCTAGTTGTTTGGGGCACAGTGAGGGATACTCTGTCCTAATTGTTTAACCAACCTCATACCCAAGCAAGATTTGTCCAAAAATGTTGGTAATCGAGCAAGTTTCTGCAATAAAGTGGAAGAGGAAAACTCTCTTACGGCATATTGGAGAAGAACAACTGAACTAGCTTTTTAGCAATTTATATTCTCAATATCTACTGAGCAAACTGCTGCACCAAACGGGAGCATTCAAATCCCAGTTCAAAAGAGCTTTCTCTCCCTAGAAGAACTTCTGTTGGCTGTGATGTTGTCTTCTGGATTCTATGTTCCCTTCTATAATTTCTCTAGGATTAATTTTGGGGGAAGAAATAGGTATCCATCCTAATTCTTATTCCTGGCAAGCATCAGATCTATCATTACATATTTTTACACTAAAATCAGAACATTTCCTGTCATATAATAGATATATAATAAGTCCTTTCCAGTGAGTAAATACAGTTCCCTTTTCATCTTGCTTCTCCAAGGATTTGGGCTTCTTCAGATTTTTCTTTTTTCTAACTGACTTGCTCTTTCTAGTCAATCCAAGCCTCCCGAAAGCTTAACCCATAGTTTCTAAACTAGGTTTCATAAACTTTACACATATTATACTTGCCTCACTGGTTTTATAGCACAAGATTTACTATGTTTATTCCCTTGGGCTTATATAGAGGAATGAATTACTTTATCTAGAGAAAATGTGATTTTAATCAATTAGGTCAATTGACTGCTTACATTGAGTTTTGCAACAGAGGAAAATTGATATTTATTGTTAATTATCTAAAACTGCATTTAGGACCAGGGAATAAAATGTAGGTTTCATCTGTCTGTGTATGTGTATATGTGTGTATGGGGAAAGGGCAGTTGATCAAGACAAGATTCACATATCTGATGTTCCTTGAAATTATTTTATGGAAGGATAGTTGCCTCTAATATATGAACAGCTCAGAGTGTCAGAAACTACACTTTTATTTGTTAACTGTGAAACAGCCAAAAAAGACCATACACACTATAACAATAATATTTTTTGGGGTGTTAGTTTTTTTTCTTACATATTTATTGGAGTATAATTGCTTTACAATGGTGTGCTACTTTCTGCTTTATAATAAAGTGTATCAGTTATACATATACATATGTTCCCATATCTCTTCCCTCTTGTGTCTCCCTCCCTCCCACCCTCCCTATCCCACCCCTCTAGGTGGTCACAAAGCACCAAGCTGATCTCCCTGTGCTATGCGGCTGCTTCTTACTAGCTATCTATTTTACGTTTGGTAGTGTATATATGTCCCTGCCACTCTCTCGCTTTGTCACAGCTTACCCTTCCCCCTCCCCATATCCTCAAGTCCATTCTCTGGTAGGTCTGTGTCTTTATTCCTGTCTTACCCCTAGGTTCTTCATGACATTTTTTTCCCCCTTAAATTCCATATATATGTGTTAGCATACAGTATTTGTCTTTCTCTTTCTGACCTAACTTACTCTGTATGGCAGACTCTAGGTCCATCCACCTCATTAATGATAGCTCAATTTCGTTTCTTTTTATGGCTGAGTAATATTCCATTGTATATATGTGCCACATCTTCTTTATCCATTCATACGATGATGGACACCCAGGTTGTTTCCATCTCCTGGCTATTGTAAAGAGAGCTGCAATGAACATTTTGGTACATGACTCTTTTTGAATTATGGTTTTCTCAGGGTATATGCCCAGTAGTGGGATTGCTGGGTCATATGGTAGTTCTATTTGTAGTTTTTTAAGGAACCTCCATGCTGTTCTCCATAGTGGCTGTACCAATTCACATTCCCACCAGCAATGCAAGAATGTTCTCTTTTCTCCACACACTCTCCAGCATTTATTGTTTCCAGATATTTTGATGATGGCCATTCTGACCAGTGTGAGATGATATCTCATTGTAGTTTTGATTTGCATTTCTCTAATGATTAATGATGTTGAGCATTCTTTCATGTGTTTGTTGGCAGTCTGTATATCTTCTTTGGAGAAATGTCTATTTAGGTCTTCTGCCCACTTTTGGATTGGGTTGTTTGTTTTTTTGTTATTGAGCTGCTTGTAAGTTTTGGAGATTAATCCTTTGTCAGTTGCTTCATTTGCAAATATTTTCTCCCATTCTGAGGGTTGTCTTTTGGTCTTGTTTATGGTTTCCTTTGCTGTGCAAAAGCTTTGAACTTTCATTAGGTCCCATTTGTTTATTTTTATTTCCATTTCCCTGGGAGGTGGGTCAAAAATGATCTTGCTGTGATTTATGTCATAGAGTGTTCTGCCTATGTTTTTCTCTGAGAGTTTGATAGTTTCTGGCCTTACATTTAGGTGTTTAATCCATTTTGAGCTTATTTTTGTGTATGGTGTTAGGGAGTGATCTAATCTGATACTTTTACATGTACCTGTCCAGTTTTCCCAGCACCACTTATTGAAGAGACTGTCCTTTCTCCACTGTACATTCCTGCCTCCTTTATCAAAGATAAGGTGTCCATATGTGCGTGGGTTTATCTCTGGGCCTTCTATCCTGTTCCATTGATCTATATTTCTGTTTTTGTGCCAGTATCATACTGTCTTGATTACTGTAGCTTTGTAGTATAGTCTGAAGTCAGGGAGCCTGACTCCTCCAGCTCCGTTTTTCGTTCTCAAGATTGCTTTGGCTATTCAGGGTCTTTTGTGTTTCCATACAAATTGTGAAATTTTTTGTTCTAGTTCTGTGAAAAATGCCAGTGGTAGTTTGATAAGGATTGCATTGAATCTGTAGATTGCTTTGGGTAGTATAGTCATTTTCTCAATGTTGATTTTTCCAATCCAAGAACATGGTATATCTCTCTATCTGTTTGTATCATCTTTAATTTCTTTCATCAGTGTCTTATAATTTTCTGCATACAGGTCTTTTGTCTCCTTAGGTAGGTTTATTCCTAGATATTTTATTCTTTTTGTTGCAATGGTAAATGGGAGTGTTTTCTTGATTTCACTTTCAGATTTTTCATCATTAATGTATAGGAATGCCAGAGATTTCTGTGCATTAATTTTGTATCCCGCTACTTTACCAAATTCATTGATTAGCTCTAGTAGTTTTCTGGTAGCATCTTTAGGATTCTCTATGTATAGGATCATGTCATCTGCAAACAGTGACAGCTTTACTTCTTCTTTTCTGATTTGGATTCCTTGTATTTCCTTTTCTTCTCTGATTGCTGTGGCTAAAACTTCCAAAACTATGTTGAATAAGAGTGGTGAGAGTGGGCAACCTTGCTTGTTCCTGATCTTAGTGGAAATGCTTTCAGTTTTTCACCATTGAGGACAATGTTGGCTGTGGATTTGTCATATATGGTCATTATTATGTTGAGGAAAGTTCCCTCTACGCCTACTTTCTGGAGGGTTTTTATCATAAATGGGTGTTGAATTTTGTCGAAAGTTTTCTCTGCATCTATTGAGATGATCATATGGTTTTTCTCCTTCAATTTGTTAATATGGTGTATTATGTAGGGGCTTCCCTGGTGGTGCAGTGGTTGGGAGTCTGCCTGCCGATGCAGGGGACACAGGTTCGTGCCCCGGTCTGGGAGGATCCCACATGCCGAGGAGCGGCTGGGCCCGTGAGCCACGGCCGCTGGGCCTGAGCGTCTGGAGCCTGTACTCCGCAATGGGAAAGGCCACAGCAGTGAGAGGCCTGCGTACCGCAAAAAAAAAAACCAAAAAAAAAAAAAAAAAAAAAAAAAAAAAAAAAAAAAAAAAGAAAAAATTTTTTTAAAAAGAAAAAATAAAAAAAGGTGGATAGAACCCTAGGCCAAATGGTGAAAGCAAAGCTATACAGGCAGAATCTCACACAGAAACATACACATACACACTCACAAAAAGAGGAAAAGGGGAAAAAATCATAAATCTTGCTCTCAAAGTCCACCTCCTCAATTTGGGATGATTCGTTGTCTATTCATGTATTCCACAGATGCAGCGTACATCAAGTTGATTGTGGAACTTTAATCCGCTGCTTCTGAGGCTGCTGGGAGAGATTTCCGTTTCTCTTCTTTGTTCCCACAGCTCCTGGGGCTCAGCTTTGGGTTTGGCCCCGCCTTTGAGTGTAGGTCGCTGGAGGGCGTCTGTCCTTAGCTCAGACAGGACGGGGTTAAAGGAGCAGCTGCTTCGGGGACTCTGGCTCACTCATGCCAGGGGGAGGGAGGGGTGCTGATACGGGGCGAGCCTGCAGTGGCAGAGGCCGGCGGGACGTTGCACCAACCTGAGGCACGCCGTGCGTTCTCCCGGGGAAGTTGCCCCTGGATCCCGGGACCCTGGCAGTGGCAGGCTGCACAGGCTCCCCGGAAGGGAGGTGTGGATAGTGACCTGTGCTTGCACACAGGCTTCTTGGTGGCGGCAGCAGCAGCCTTAGTGTCTCATACCTGTCTCTGGGGTCCGCGCTGTTAGCCGCGGCTCGCGCCCGTCTCTGGAGCTCGTTTAAGCAGCGCTCTTAATCCCCTCTCCTTTCGCCCCAGGAAACAAAGAGGGAAGAAAAAGTCTCTTGCCTCTTCGGCAGGTCCAGATTTTTTCCCAGACTCCCTCCGAGGTATCCGTGGTGCACTAATCCCTTCAGGCTGTGTTCACGCCGCCAACCCCAGTCCTCTCCCTGCGCTCCAACCGAAGCCCGAGCCTCAGCTCCCAGCCCTGCCCGCCCCAGTGGGTGAGCAGACAAGCCTCTCGGGCTGGTGAGTGCTGGTCCGCACCGATCCTCTGTGCGGGAATCTCTTCGCTTTGCCCCCTGCACCCCTGTGGCTGCGCTCTCTTCCACGGCTTCGAAGCTTCCCCCTCCGCCACCCACAGTCTCCACCCGTGAAGGGGCTTCTAGTGTGTGGAAACCTTTCCTCCTTCACAGCTCCCTCCCACTGGTGTGGGTCCCGTCCCTATTCTTTTGTCTCTGTTTATTCTTTTATCTTTTGCCCTACCTAGGTACGTGGGGAGTTTCTTGCCTTTGGGGAGGTCTGACGTCTTTTGCCAACATTCAGTAGGTGTTCTGTAGGAATTGTTCCACGTGTAGATGTATTTCTGGTGTATCTGTGGGGAGGAAGGTGATCTCCGCATCTTACTCTTCCACCATCTTCCCGATTCCCTCAACAATAATAATTTTAAAAACACCCACCTACTCAGACAGGGTAAGACATAGAAAATTATATTCTTTAGATGTTCCCTATATTTTTATTCTCAATCTTATCTCATCTATCCACGCTGTGTTAAGCAGTGTCTTAACTTCGGTGTCAATTTTTTTGCATTACTTTATAGTTTTCCACTTATTTGTGCATCTCTAAGCAATATTTTGTTTAATTTTGATGCTTATACAATTTAATTTCATGAAAACATATTGTAAGCATTCTTATGTGAGTTGCAGCCTTAGCTCAACATCACATTTTTAATAATTCATATCAATGCAACCGTTGCAGTTTTTCTCATTTTTACTAAAGTAGACTGTTTTCTTATATGAATATATTATTTACTTATCTATTCTGTTATTTATGGACACTTTGTTATGGCCTTTTGTTAAAATGGACCATACTACTATAAATATTCCTCTATGTGTCTTCTATACAAACACAAGGGAGAACCCATAGGTCATAAGTTATCTTCATACTCTACTGAAACAATTATTCCATGATTTTCTGTATTGGCTTCTGATTTCCCAAGCCATCTCATCTGTCTTTATTCTTAGTCTAGAATGAGGCAAATAAATCATTAAAACAGAACTCACTCCTTATCACTGTTAATCATGTACGCTATTCCCAAATCAAAGTTCTATCAGGGAGAAGTACTGCATAATTAGACCTGATTCTAAAAATCAATACATGGCTAATTTGATCATTTTAGCATTCTTTATAACAAATATGCTTCACTGCCCAATCTATTCAGTTAGAGCCACTGACTCTGATAACATAGACAGCTAAATTAGATTCCCAAATATGTCTAAGTGCTTCAATTTCATTTCTCTTCCGTACTCATAGACGTCTGGTCTCTAAGGCAGAACAGAATGAATATTTTACATTTGTACAAGACCATAATTTTACATGGATTTTTACAGTGAAGGAAGATATCTGCCATCAAAGAGCTTTTTCACCTAGATATCAGTTGCAGAGAGTTTATGGGGGAGAGAAAGTTATTATCACATACTCATTAAGAGACCTTTAAACTTGGCTTTTTGTCTCCTCTTATTATATTACATGCTCAATGTATGTGTCTAAATATTATTTGTATAGCATATTAATACCATACTTCTTTCATCACAGAACTCACTTAATTTGAAGGTTCACTACTGAATTAATAATATCTTCAATGCGGAGTACAAAAATTATGTACATACATTTTAACTACCCCCAAACTTTATATTTTTACCCATAAAATTACATACTACTTTCTTCTTCAGGAGTCTAATTAAAGTTTCAGTGTAAGCCTTGCTTACATTCAGAGTATAAATATTCCATTGTTCTGAACATCTTTTCATGTGCCTATTGTCCATCTGCATTTCCTGTTTGGAAAATGTCTGTTAAGTTCTTCTACCCAATTTTAAATTGGGTAGTTTGTTTTTCTAATGCTGAGTTGTATTAGCTGTTCATATATGTTGGATATTTACCTCTATTGGTCATATCATTTGCAAATATTGTCTCCTATTCAGTAGGTTATCTTTTTGTTTTGTTGATGGTTTCCTTTGCTGTACAAAAGCTTCTAAGTTTAATTAGGTCCCATTTGTTTATTTTTGCTTTTATTTCCTTTGCTTTAGGAGACAGATCCAAAAAAATATTGCTACAATTTATGTCAGAGAGTGTTCTGCCTATGTTTTCCTCTAGGATTTTTATGGTTTCTGTTTTACATTTAGGTCTTTAATCTATTTTCAGTTTATTTTTGTGTATGGTGTTAAAGAATGTTCCAATTTCATTTTTTTCATGTAGCTGTCCAGTTTTCCCAGCACTACTTATTGAAGACATGGTCTTTTCTGCATTGTATAGTCTTGCCTCCTTTGTCATAGATTAATTGACCATAAATGTGCGGATTTATTTCTGGGCTTTCTATTATGTTCCATTGATCTATGTGTCTGTTTCTGAGCCAGCACCATACTGTTTTGATTACTGTAGCTTTGTAGTAGAGTCTGAAGTCAAGGGAGCCTGATTCCTCCAGCTTCATTCTTATTTTTTCAAGATTGTTTTGATTATTAGGGGTCTTTTATGTTTCCATACAAATTTTAAAATTATCTGTTCTAGTTCTGTGAAAAATGCCATTGGTATTTTCAAAAGGATTGCATTGAATCTGTAGATTGCCTTGGGTAGTATGGTCATGTTAACAATATTAATTCTTCTAGTCCATGAACACAATACATCTTTCCATCTGTTTGTGTTGTCTTCAATTTCTTTCATTAGTGTCTTATAGTTTTCCAAATACAGGTCTTTTGCCTCCTTATGTAGGTTTATTCCTAGGTGTTTTATTCTTTTTGATGTGATGGTAAGTGTGAGTGTTTCCTTAATTTATCTTTCTGAGAATTCGTTGTTAGTGTATGAGAATGCATCAGATTTCTGTATATTAATTTTTTATCCAGCAATTTTACTGAATTCATTGATGAGCTCCAGTAGTTTTCTGGTGGTGTCCTCACAATTTTCTATGTATAGTATTATGTCATCAGCAAACAGTGACAATTTTAGTTCTTCCTTTCCAAATTGAATTATTTTATTTACTTTACGTGCCTGATTGCTGTGGCTATGGCTTTCAATATTATGTTGAATAAAAGTGGAGAGAGGGGGCATCCTTGTCTTGTTACTGATCTTAGAGGAAATGCTTCCAACTTTTCACCATTGAGTATGATATTAGCTGTGGGTTTATAATATATAGCCTTTATTATGTTGAGGTATGTTCCCTCTATGTACACTTTCTGGAGAGCTTTTATCATAAATGGATGTTGAATTTTGCAAAACATTGATCAATGAAAAAGACCAGAACCCATTAGAAAAGATTTTCTACAAGTGAAGACATGAAGAAAGAACCACTAGGAGACATGTAGGAGAGGCAGACTCATGACATAATTAAGTCCCATACACCCAAGGTAAGAGACATGCAAACTGGAAAATAATTATACTGCAGAGGTTCTCCCACAGGAGTGAGAGTTCTGAGCCCCATGTAGTGCTCCTCATTCTGGCGGTCCTACAGTGAAAGACAAGCCACCAGAGCACTAGTATAGCTAATCATCAGGGAAATGCAAATCAAACCCACAGTGAGATAACACCTCACACATTTCAGAATGGCTATCATCAAAAAAAATTTTTTTTTTAATTTAAAAAATAGGGCTTCCCTGGTGGCACAGTGGTTGAGTGTCCGCCTGCTGATGCAGGGGACACGGGTTCGTGCCCCGGTCTGGGAAGATCCCAGATGCCACGAAGCGGCTGGGCCCATGAGCCATGGCCGTTGGGCCTGTGCGTCCGGAGCCTGTGCTCCGCAATGGGAGAGGCCACAACAGTGAGAGGCTCACATACCGCAAAAAAATACCCCAAAACAAACAAACAAACAAAAAAAACCCAAAAAACAAATGTTGGCAAGAATGCAAAGAGAACCTTCTTACACTGTTGGTGGGAATGTAAATTGGTGCAGCCACTGTGGAAGACAGTATGGAGGTTTATCAAAAAGCTAAAAATTGAACTACCATATGACCCAGCAATTCCAAAAGAAACAAAAGCACTAATTTGAGAAGATACATGCTACATGCACCCCAGTGTTCATAGCAGCATTATTTACAATAGCCAAGATGTGGAAGCAACCTAAGTGTCCATCAGTGTCCATCAATAGATGAATGGATAAAGAAGAAAGAAGATGTGATATATATATATATATATATATATATACACACACAGTGGGATACTATTAAGCTTTGAAAAAAGAATGAAATTTTGCCATTTGCAGGAACATGGATATACTTGGAAGGCATCTGGATAAGTGAAATTAGTAAGACAGGGACTTCCCTGGTAACGCAGTGGTTAAGAAATCCACCTGCCAATGCAAGGGACACAGGTTCAAGCCCTGGTCCGGGAAGATCCCACATGCCAAGAAGCAACTAAGCCCATGTGCCACTACTGAGCCTACACTCTAGAGTCCACAAGCCACAACGACTGAGCCCACGTACTGCAACTACTGAAGCCTGTGAACCCAGAGCCCATGCTCCACAATGAGAAGTCACTGCAATGAGAAGCCTGTGAAGAGTAGGCCCTGTTCGTCACAACTAGAGAAAGCCCATGCACAGCAACAAAGACCCAACGCAGCCATAAATAAATAAATAAATTTATATTAAAAAAGAAATTAGCAAGATAAAGACAAATACTATATGATATCACTTATATGTGGAATCTAAAAATATGGCAAAGTAATGAATATAACAAAAAAGAAGAGGACTCACAGATACGGTGAACAAACTAGTGGTTACCACTGGGGAGACGGAAGGGGGAGGGGCAATATAAGAATAGGGGATTAAGAGGTACAAACTATTATGTATAAAATGACCTACAACAATATATTATACAGCACAAGAATACAGTCAATATTTTATAATAACTATAAATGGAGTATAACTTTTAAAAACTGTGAATCACTGTACTGTACACCTGTAACATATAATATTGTACATCAACTATACTTCAGTTAAAGATTTTATTCTATGTTTGGCTATTAGTGGACACCACATTTGTCAAAATATATGCATGCATACAGATTCTTATTATAGAGGTGAGCAAAATACTGCCTGCGGGCCAAATCTGACATAGCATTTGGTTTTGTAAATAAAGTTTTATTGGAACACAGCCACATCTATTCATTAACATATTGTCTATGGCTGTTTTTGCATTTCAATACAGAGTTAAGAATTAAGACAGAAGCCGTACACTTGACAAAGACTAAAATATTTTCTATCTGGTCCTTTATAAAAGAAGTTGATGATGCCTGCACTAGTACATCAGAATTGACAATATAATTTCAAAGAAAACTGGAAAAAAATAGAATTGTTTCTGAATTTCCTTCTTAATCTTGTTGCTTTCTTTCATTTGTTCCTTTAACTTTCTTCCTTTAATTTAATTATGTATCTCTGAATGTTAAACTTTCCTTCTTAAAAATTAGTAGGATTTTGACTAACAGGTGTTTGGAATCTGATTAATAATTGGTTTCACCATTGTAGTAGCCATTTGAGCTGTACATAAGTACTCTGATTCTTTCCCCTCTGGGCACACAGTAGGAGTTCACTTCTTCACTGACTTGAAATCGGGTATAGCAATGTAACTTGGGTTGGCAAAGAAAATATGAATATAAATAAGACATTTTTTCCCAGACAGAAGTATAGACTTCCCAACATTATATTTTCCTACTATTGGGGCACCCAAATGGTCACTAAAGTCAGCGCCTCCTTGCTCATATGTAAAGATAAGGAGTGAGAAATAAGCTTTGCTGTTTTAAGCCACTGAGATGTTGGAACAATTCATTACCAAAAGCATAGCAAATTTATCTTGATTGATACAAAACTTTGTTCAAGGCATGGGATGTTACCATTACAAGGAATAGTGATTGGTGAGACAACAGTTTTTAGAGAATGGGAGGATGATAATCAGTGATAGGCAGTTACAAAACACTTGGTAAAATTCTCACTTATAATAACTTAAGAGATAGATAATGTACCAATGAGCTTATAGCTTTAGGTGAAGAGGTTGGAAAATGGTATGTTAAACATCATAAGTTGGTGATTACAGGATTCTTTTGACAAGATAATAACAGATACATGTAATTTCAGAAAATAAATGCTCAGTTTTCAAGCAGTATTGAAAGGGAACAGAAGAAAATCCAGAGAGGTAGGGATTTACAGAGTTAGGAGGGAAAAAAAGGCTTTTGATCAATTTTTGAGCAGTAAGTCAAATAAAATGAAAATAAGTCAATAAGTCTGATAAAATTCAGCCTCACAGCAAAAGCAAATAAAAATTTTAATCTAGTCACCTAGTGTTATTTAAAACTTCTCAATGGGTTTAGGTGTTTCCAAGTTAGTTTTCTGAGTCTGACAGAATTGTTCAGAGAAAAAAAGACTAAGTGTGCAACTGTGCCACATAATCTTGATAGGTAAGGAGTGTCACCTCTGGGAAGAAGATTTAGTGGTCACTGCATGTTTCACAATGTCCTATTTTCCTGACCTTAGTGACCATAGAAGCATGTGTCAAAAATGAGTTGCCAACATCCTGGGTCCCTAAATCACTACATTGAATAGAACCCCTTGCTGATTTACAAGGTAGGATGAGAGTAGTAAACATTATTAAGCTACTGAGATTCTGGACTTTCTTTGTTCCTTCAGCATAGCATGAAGACTCCAACCATTGCTTACCTTAGAGATTTTATTATCTAACCTAAGATATATAGTGATTCCTAATGCCTTTAATCGGATACAAAAAAAAAGTGACCCAGAATATAATTTTATTTGAATATTACATCAGAATATAATGTTTTAAAAACATTTCAAATAACAATTGTCAATGTACTTTAGACAAAGATGGCCAGGAACACATGTGCAGTTAGGCAAGTTGGGTTTAATACTCATTGTAGTGAGACAGAGCACACATATGGGGGAGAGTGGGGTCTCGGTAAGAAGGTGTTAAAAATACTTATTATAGGGTTTAGGCTTTAGCTGGCGATTTGGGGGATGGTCTACAGAAGTATGTTATCTCTAGATTGGTTGCTATCAGAAAGCAGGGGCAATTCTATGATGAGTTATCTCAATAAATCCTATCTATAGGAAGAGAAGATTAGAAAGAGGATAAAGTTGTCATTGATGAATAATAGTTATTCATTTTGGCCAAGAGAGGAGGCATTTGGTGTTTTCTGGGTGGCAGCGTGGCTTTGTTTCTGTCTGTGCTTGGACAAAATTATGAAGTGATCTTGCTTTGTCTCATTTATCTTGGTCTCAGAGTAACTTTGTCTGTGATTAGTACTATTTGAAATTATTTATATCTAATAGAATAAGATGGCCTAGCTGTGAGTGCTAGAACAGTTTTCAAATGTCACAGATTGCTTTCTTTTTCAATCTGAAAATAAAAATTCAAATTTGAGATACCATTTGGTATCACCAAGAAAATAAATCAATCGTGGTTCTAATAGGATAAAAATATTTCTTATATATGGTTTAAGAGTGCACATGTACAAATAAGATGACTATTTTACAATATACTCCTTTTATGGAAGGGGAAAGTTTTCCTCTTGATATTAATAATGAGAAATATAAATTTCAGAAAAAGTATAATTTTTGTATCTTAAAATAAAATATTATATATATTTCTAGAAAGTTCATGATCTGTATGATGAGACAATGGTTGAGTTGATTTTGTTAAGACATTAGAAATGTCATTATTGATACTTTCTGTAAGAATTACTGTGTTTGGCTGGGAAGATACCTGAGTCCTGAGACACTTGGTCTCAGTCCCTGAAGTATCACTATTATGATGAAAGCCATATCAACCTTCTTTTTTTGAAGATAAATATGAAAAAGACTAAAACAAAATGGAATCTATTCTTTTAAGTAAATTAAGTAGATGATTTAGACTTTGGGTACATAATACTGTCAAAATCACAAAGTGATTATTAAAACTTATGAAAATTTTAAACATTTAAAATATATTTGTAGTGTGAATAGACCCACTCAGTATTTTGGGGGGTGGTTTGCAAGCATTTCTATTTTAACATTAAAGTCTACACAAACACATTTATTTTTCTCTTTCCCTGAATTTCATTTAAAGGATAATAAGGGATAAAAATAAAACATAAGCCTACAAAAATAAAGGCAACCTGAAGAGAGCTTTCAGTGAACAAGATATTTCAATAAATTTCTTGAATGTATAAAGTAAAGTGAAGTATCTCAGGGTCAGAAGAAGGGTTACCAGATAAAATATTGAATGTCCAGTTAAATTTAATTTCAAATAAACAAGTTTTTTTGTTTTGTTTTTTAGTATAAGTATGTCCCATGCAATACTGGGTATTCTGTATTTTTAAAACTTTTCTTCATTTATTTATTCTTATTTTTTAATAATCTGACAATCCTAGACACATGAAAGCTATTATTCTTAGAGAGACTCGTGAAGACAGATAATTCATAAATCCCAAATAAGCATCAAAAAACAAATAACAATTTCAGAATAAGAAAAGTAATCTTGGAAACGTAATTGCAATTGGAACTAGAAAGCTGAATAAAGGGCAAATAAATATAAAAAAGAAATTCTTCCAGAACCTGACAAAGAAATTGTACATACGAGGAAGAAAATGAAAGTTTGGTGCAGGGGTGGCAAACTATGGCCTACTGCCATTTTCAGTTTGCCTCTGAACACTGTTCAAGGCGGTTAGCACTCTGAGTCCCAGAAACCAAGCCAGGGCATCTCCCTCTGCTCCCATTCCTACTCCACTTCCAGCTCCTGCCTTCATCCCTAGCTAGCAAGCACAACAGTGCTCAAACTTTGGACTGGTCACCCCCTGCATGTGGGGGACATTGTAGTTGGCAAGTACTAAGCACCAAATGGTGGAATTTCAGTTAGGGACTCAGAGAATCAGCAAATTTCCTCATCTCCAGCCAGCTTCGCAAGTTGAGATAGCTGGGCTCTCCTAAGGAAGAGAAGGGCACACCTGGATTAGGTATCACTGAGGCAGTGAATGAAACGCAGGTGGCTTCCTGCTCCACCCTCACTTACCTCATCCATCACATTCCTCCCTCTCTGAATAGTGGCTCTTTGTGCTTCATCCCAAAAGTGTATCCAGTAGCAACTGAGTGCAAAGCATGCCTATCACTTAATGGGATCTATCACAGGCAAATGAGAGGGGGCAGAGCCAGAGCTTCTCTCTTATTATGTAAGCACCACACAATATCCTTGATGTTGCCACTTCACTAACAAAGCCTGAAGTATTTACTATCTGGCACTTGACATAAAATGTTTTGCAAACCTCTGGTCTAGTGATCAATCAAAAGAGTAAAAAATGTGACTGAAAATAGTTTCATGAAGAAAAATGGGAAAACAGACAGGGATGGAACAATCAAAGAAATAATAGAAGAAAGTCTCTCAAAACTGAAAAAGGAAACACATCTTCAGTTTGAGAGGACCCTCCAAGTGTATATGAAAAGGTGAAATGGAGGAAAATCTATATTATAAAGAGAAAAGCCTACATGTTTCCTAGGGTAGGGGAAAGTGGGAGAGGAAAAACAAGAATCAACTGTCATCAAACTTTTCATTAGCAATATCTGATATTGAAAGGTACAATCTTGAATGCTTTCCAGTTGCTGAATTAAATTGTTGTCATCCTAAAGTTTCAACTCATCCTCATTAAAAATCACAACTAAGTGCAATGACAAAATTCAAATATTTTCAGACATGCAAGGTCACCTTTTTATATTAGTTTATTTTTGTTATTTAAAAAATTTGTTTTATTGGTTTATAATATTATACAAGTTTCACTGTACAGTGTTATATTTCAACTTCTGTATGCATTACAGTGTGCTCACCACCAAAGGTTTAGATTCTGCTCATCACCATACGGTTGATCCCCTTTACCCATTTTGCCATACCCTCACCCCCCATCCCCTCTGGTAACCATTACTCTGTTTTTTTGTATCTATGTGTTTGTTTTATGTTTGGCTTGCTCATTTATTTTGTTTTTATATTCCACTTATGAGTGAAATAATGTGGTATTTGCCTTTCTCCATCTGACTTACTTCACTTAGCGTAATATTCTCAAAATCCATCCATGTTGTTGCAAATGGCAAGATTTCATTTTTTTTTTAAACTGAGTAGTATTCCATTGTATACATATGCCACATCTTCTTCATCCATTTGTCAGTTGATGGGCACTTAAGTTGTTTCCATATCTTGGCTATTGGAAATAATGCTGCAATGAACATAGGGGTACATATATCTTTTTGAATTAGTGTTTTTGTATTTTTTGGATAAACACCCAGAGTGTAATAGTTGGATGGTATGGTAGCTCGATTCTTATTTTTCTGAGGAATCTCCATACTGTTTTCCTTAGTGGCTGCACCAATTACATTACCATCAACAGTGTATGAGAGTTTTCTTTTCTCCATATCCTTGCCAACACTTGTTATTTCTTGCCTTTTTTTGATAACAGCCATTCTAAGGGGCATGAGGTAATATATCATTGTAGTTTTGATTTGCATTTCTTTAATAATTAGTGATGTTGAACATTCTTTAATGTGCCTATTGGTCATCTGTATGTCTTCTTTGGAAAAATGTGTTCAGATCTTCTGCCCATTTTTTAATTGGGCTGTTTTTTTTTTTGTTGTTGTTGTTGTTAAGTTGTATAAGTTCTTTATATATTAGGAATATCAATACATTATTGGATATATGAGTTGCAAATATCTTCTCCCATTCGGTAGGCTGTTTTTTTTCATTTTGCTGATGGTTTCCTTTACTGTGTCAAAGCTTTTTAGTTTGATGTAGTACCATTTATTTATCTTTGCTTTTGTTTCCCTTGCCTGAGAAGACATATCTAGAAAGATATTACTAAGATCATGTCAAAGAGTACTGCCTATATTTTCTTCTAGGAGTTTTATGGTTTCAGGTCTTGCATTCAAGTCCCTAACCATTTTGAGGTGGTTTTTGTGTATATTTCTGTGATAGAGTTGTCTAGTTTCATTCTTTGACATGTTACTGTCCAGTTTTCCCAATACCATTTATTGAAAAGATTATACTTTCTCTACTGTATGTTCTTTGCTCATTTGTCATATAATTGTCCATATATGTGTGGGTTTATTTGTGGGCTCTCAAATACTGTTCCATTGCTCTATATGTCTGTTTTTCTGCCAGTATCATACTGTTTTGATTACTGCTAATACATGATGCTTTGTAATAATTTGAAATCAGGGAGCATGATACCTCCAGCTTTTTTCTTTTTTCTTAGAATTATTTTGGCTACTTGGGGTCTTATGTGGTTCCGTATTAATTTCAGAATTTCTTTGTTCTATTTCTGTGAAAATTCATATTTTGATAGGGAGCACACTGAACCTGAAGATTGCTTTAGGTAATATGTACATTTTAACAATGTTAATTCTTCCAATTCATGATCATGGAATATCTTTCCATTTCTTTGTGTAATCTTCAATTTATTTCAACAATGTCTTATAGTTTGCAGTGTATAGATCTTTTACCTCCTTGGTTAAATTTATTACTAGGTATTTTATTCTTTTGTTGTGATTGTAATTGGGATTGTTCTCTTAATTTCTCTTTCTGCTAGTTCATTATTAGTGTATAGAAATGCAAAAGATTTTTGTATATTGATTTTGAACCCTGAAACTTCACTACATTTGTTCATTGTATCTAAAAGTTTTTTGGTGGCATTTTTAGGGTTTTTATAAATAAAGTTATGTCATCCATAAATAGTGACAGTTTTAATTCTTCTTTTCCAATTTGAATGCCTTTTATTTCTTTTTCTTTCCTCATTGTTCTGGCTAGGGCCTCCAATAGTATGTTGAGTAAGAGTGGGCAGAGTGGGCATCCTTGTAAACCTTTAGCTAGATTCACTAAAAAATGAGAGAGGACTGATAAATAAAATAAGAAACAAAAGAGAAATAGCAATGGATACTACAGAAATACAAAGGATTATAAGAGAATATTATGAACAGCTATATGCCAACAAATTGGACAACCTAGAAGAAAAATGGATAAATTCTTAGAATCATACAACCTTCCAGGACTGGATCATGAAGAAATAGAAAATCTGAATAGGCCAATAACTAGTAAGGAGATTGAAACAGTAATCAAAAGCTCCCAAAAAACAAAAGTCTAGGGCTTCTCTGGTGGCGCAGCGGTTGAGAGTCCGCCTGCCGATGCAGGGGACACGGGTTCGTGCCCCGGTCCGGGAGGATCCCACATGCCGCAGAGCGGCTGGGCCCGTGAGCCATGGCCGCTGAGCCTGCGCGTCCAGAGCCTGTGCTCCGCAACGGGAGAGGCCACAACAGTGAGAGGCCCAAGTACAGCAAAAAAAAAAAAAAGTCTAGATAGCTTCACTGGTGAATTCTACCAAACATTCAATACCTATCTTTCTCAAACTATTCCAAAGAATTCAAGAGCAGGAAACACTTCCAAACTCATTTTATGAGGCCAGCATTACCCTGATACCAAAACCAGACAAGGACACTACCCAGAGAAGAAAATTATAGGCCAAACCCTCTGATGAACATAGATGCAAAAATCCTCAACAAAATGTTAGCAAACCAAATAAAACAATACTTTAAAAAGATCATACACCATGGTCAAGTGGAATTTATTCTAGAGATGCAAGGATGATTCAACATCCACTAATCAATTAACATGATACACTATATTAATAAAATAAAAGATTAAAAGTAAATGATCATTTCGCTAGATGCAGAAAAAGCATTTGACAGGATTCAACACCCATTTATGATAAGAGCTCTCAATAAAATTGGTATAGAAAGAATGTACCTTAACATAATAAAGGCCATATATGACAAGTCCACAGCTAACGTCATACTCAATTGTGAAAAACTGAAAGCCATCTCTCCAACACCTTTTGCATACTCTGGGATACAAACCAAGGAAGAAGGCATAATAGAAAAGCAGCTAAAAACACCACATAGGAGAACAGTGAGAAGAGAGTTACCCAAGGATAATATCTAGGCTTAGGCTACACGAGCCCAGAATTGGCAGAGGATAGAGGATTCAGGAAGAGAAATCTCTGCGTGGGAAAATAATATTCTATAGGAAAATTTGTACAATTGAGAGCTTGGAAAAAAATGAGAATATGCTAAAATCTATTGGGGAAGTGTAAAAGAAGAACAATTTATTTGAACTTGACATGGCTCATTTTTCATTGAGTAAGAGTAATTGAACCATAAATAAATCAATATAATCATAGCACATGGTTTCCATAGTAAGCAAAAATATTTATAGTGCCAATATAATTTGAAATTGTTTATTTATTTTGTAACTTTCATATTCAGACATTAATAAATCACAGAAGAATGAACTGCAGCTATAAAACAAAATAAGAGTTCTCTATAAAGTTCTCTGTGGAAAGATTAATGAAATGAGTTGAATGTAAACCAGACTACTAGAACTAAAATAGAATGAGGAAGACGTAGGAGTTTCACTGAAATTCCTCAAAGAAAGAAGAGGTGGTTTCATTCCTAATATCTGAGTGGTTCAGAGAAGGGATATGAAAAGGCTGGGAGGGGAGGCATGTTCAAGGTTATGTTATCTATATCCATAACTTTGTGAATACTTTAGAGACAACCTCCTGCTTTCAAGTGCAGTAACTTGAAAAGGAGAATCGTCTTACTGAAGTTGCTCAAAATGAACTTTTAAAAGGACATTTTGGCATGGCAATAGCAACAAGAGCTTTGATTGATTGACCGATTACTATGTTTGAAGCGTATAGTGATTTCTTTTTAAATTTCAATTTTCCCTCACAATAACCCTACAAAATGAGTATTACTATTTTAATTTCACATGTGGATGAAACTAAAGCTTGGAGAGCAATCCTTCACCCAAGATTACACAGTTAATAACAGAGTCAACATGCAAATCTAGGTTTTTGTGATTCCTGAGATACTGAATATACAAACGGAAAATGGCTAGACCATAAACGAATGTATGCCAATAGAACTCGGACCCGCAACCTCTGCAGCAATCATCCCAGAAAGGTCAAGACTAGGTCATTGCCAGCTTCCCTATTTTTCCCACTTCCACTTTTGTCCAACTTAGGACCAACCAGAGAAAGTAAAATAAGTTCCTCAACCCAGTTACATAGCATATCCCACTTCTAGCTAGCCCACCTCCCCTCTTCCCCATGCCAACAACCTCTAATCAGAGCCTGCCTGAAGTCTTCTCTTTTTTACTATAAATCTTTTCCACTACCCTGCCTAACTCTGAGTCTTTGCCAAAACAATTGATGGTAGTTGAATCCTTTGCTATAGCAAGCTCTGAATAAATATCCTTTGTCCTCATTTGGGTGGGTTTTGTTTATTTCCACATACCAAATGCTATAATTTCCGTTGCTATACAGTAACATTTAGAATTCCAATGCAACAACTAGTTGCTAGTATTCTTAAAACTTGCTTTTGGAAGGCAAAACTTTCTAGCCAAAGATAAAAATGGAAAACATTTACAGGAGCTCCTCACCTTAGATAATTTGGGGTGGTAAATGATGGTAAAATAAAAACTGCAAATTGTTGTTCTAACCCTTACATAGACTTGTGTTCTGAACTCACAGTTGGAGGAAAAGATCCAGAACCAAACGACCTTCTAGACTGTATTCCTTGGTTCCATTCTACAGCTAGTATTGTTACAGATCAAAACAACCAGCAGTGCCCAGCTGTAGGCGGCAGATGGTGCGTTAAAGCAAAGTGTTTTCTGGCTGTCTGATGGCTTTCCCTCTGCAAATGGAGTGAAACACAGCAGGGACCAAAAGTACCTAAATATTTCCAATTAAAGTAAGGTGTATTGGCAAATAAAGTTGAGGGGGAATGTTTAAAATAGTATCAATGTATGAAGTATGACTCAGACAAGCTAGGAGAGATTCTACAGCCATCATTTCCAAGTACTTTGACTTCAGCATAGGATACCTTGAGCCACTCAGCACTTGATCTATTTCCAGAGGCCACCAGTATTTATTTCTCAACTGTTGTTTCTGGGAAAATCAATTTCTCCAGAGCTTATGAAGTGTTCTCCAAAAAGCAGAGGGTAGTCTCTTTTTGAATGAAATGTGAACAGCTGGGTTATACAACATTGTACAAGTTTCTTTCTCATACTACTTCCATAAGCTTTAAATACATAGGAGGCTATGACCTAAAAATGTTTCTAAATATCTTCACAGTTCATGTCATGGGAGTAGTGTTCAAAGAAACATAACTGAACTGATATGATCTTCATTGGAAGCCATCTTAAAGCTTTAAATGCATTTCTATATTCCATTGCAATGAAGATATTACAGAATGCTGAGTCTGAGAAACAGCCAATGAATTAACTTTAGAATTTTTGAACTAGGATAAGGTAAAAGAAGGAAAGCTCTTATATGACAGTACAGAACAGTGAGTAAAGGCTGAGGACATGGTACCAGCCTGATAGGTTTGAATTGCAGGATTTCCTGCTTTGTGGCTTTAGGCATATCATTAATTACATTATGCCTTAGTTTCTTCTTCTATTGAAAGTTATTGAGAGGACTGAATAAGTTAGCATATGTAAAGTGCTAAGAATGTTACCTAGTTCATACTTTTCATTATCATTGCCATAATTTATTTACCATTCTCTAGGAAATTTGAGCAGTAGGCCTTGGACTATTCTGGCCACACCCTTTCCTCTGAGTTTACTGTAAACAAGTTAATTTTTGATGCTATGAAAAACTGGGGTCAGAAAATATTTTTTTAAAATCTCAATGTGTTCTGTTTGGGGAAGGCTGTCAAAGGAGGTACGGGGGCTCATACGCAAGTCATACATTTCAATCCCTTAGCATTCTTACTCCCAGTAAAGAGACAGATTAAATCCTCTGCCAAATGAATACCCACTACATTATACCTCCCTCCTCAAGATGTTTTTCTTCTATAGACCTATGCTGAAAACTGCAGCAAGGTGCAAGTTGCTCTGAGGGTCACCTCCCTGGGGTACCTCTGACACCATTAAGCATACAGAGCCTCTAGGAAGTCTAGGGGGTTCATTTCCCTACTGCTGTGTTTACAATTAGGTTCCTCCCTCAACTGAAGAGTGACTCAATTTTCTATTGAAAGACTATCTTGATTTACAAATGTCTAATGAAATGACTATACTTTAAATCTGCGAAACATTTCAAATATAATATTCTATTTCCCCCCCAAAGTTCTTCCTTCACACTGGTACTGCATCAGGATATATATCACTTCCCAAAATTGAGAGTTCTTTTGTCTAGCACTCTATTTAAATCAGCACCCATTTCACAATCTGGCTTATTCAGTTCCAATTTTAGTTAATAGTATTAGAACTAATGAGCAACATTTGGGTTACATGTTTGTACTGTACTATAAAAATTCTCATTCTCCTAACATATTGTAAGCTATTTTTGTGGCTATTTGGCTTTTAAATACCTTCTTCACTGGAAGGTAATCCATTATAGTTATTAGATTGTTGCTGTGTCAGGGTACAGAGACTAATAAACCTTGAAGAATTTAGAAAGCTACAGTTTCTGAAGTTCTTTCATCAGGTTTCTTTGGCAGGTTAAATCACTTATTCTTATTAATATCAGAGAGCAGTTCATCCCAATAGTGAAAGCTCACCGTAAGTGTCTCTGTAAATAATTACATAATTCTAAAATCTTGCAGTTGAAATACCCATTTTTAATCATCCTGCTCACTTCTAAGAACATATGAAGGCAATAAAATAATTTCAAAGGTGATATTTTTAATATAATCTGCAGCTTAATCATTGCTCATGATAGGAAATGGTCAGTAACCACATCCAAAACCATTTTTAAACTAGTAACTTAATTTACTAAACTCATCTCTTTTTCATCCTTTTTTTCTTGTCAATCTTATTTTCTAAAGATGTGGTGAGAGTTATCAAGTGTCTCATAAATGGTTATGTGTAAAATGTGCATTTGTACTTAAATTTTAACAAACAATGAAGTTAACCCTCACTGAAGAGTCAACTATTAAGTTTATCTAACTTCCCCACCTTGGTTTGTGGGTACTATACTTCCTTTTCCATAGTTCATAAACTTAATAAACCTAAACAGTTGAAAAACAATAATTCATGCTTCTTTATATCATAACCATATGATATTAGCAGGGTTATAACTTCATCCACAACTATAATTTTGTTTTTGTTTCTTTGGCTTAGGGGCAAAAAAGCCAAAAAACAAAAAGAACATACACAAGCACATAGCACATTGCAGGCGTGTAACAATTTAGAAAATAATATCCATTTGCAAACTACAAGTACAAATATTTCTCTATAAATCTATTTAAATTATTCAAGAAAAAATTTTAGGTGTTTTTAGTCATTTCACTCTTTATTAGAAATTACTTTGAAGGCAAATAAAATAAATAAAATGAGATGTTATACGTATCCCATTTAGTTCTCTGTAACAATATGACAGGGAAGAAGATAGAATAAACAAGCAAATTTATGTTTGCATTATCCCAGTCTCCACTAATATACATAGGCTGATCTTCATTAGCAGAAAAAAAAAAAAATACAATTTCTGCACTATAAAAACTAGAATCCATGTTCTGCTGAGAACCACAACAGACAGTATTCTTGCCTTCACCTTAAAAGATCAACCTGATCAGATTTGTCTTATGTCTCCTCTTGATTTTTTCTCTTTTTTACTATTACTCTTCTTCGAAGTCGAATTATAGTTTACTATAACTCTCCTTCGAATTGATTTGGCAAATTTCTCTAGGTCTCAATATTCACGTTTATTTCCCTCCCAGCCTTGGGCATTCTCCTCATATGCTAATGAATTTACCTAAAATTGTACTTTTCTTCACTGTAAAAAGGTCACATGAAAAATGTTTAAAATAAAAGGCTGTAATTAATGAGCACATTATTAATTTTTAAATGCAGTATAATGATCTTAGGGATTCAAGCCTTATGAGAGGTGTTTGAACTCAGATCTAAAAAATAGCTTGAAAAAGACTTCTAGAAGGATAGACTACTTGGTTCGTAGTTAACAAATAATTTTACATTATACCTCTGAGGAATATGTATGGGAAAAACATAAAAATGGTTATGTTACCAAGACTTTCACAGGGCTGAAAAATGCATCTATAACCTAAAATATTAATTTAATACACTCTGAACAACTGGATAGTAGCATAAATATAGAGAAGGTTCCTGAAATTTTGAATAACCAGCCGTATAAACTTCCTTATAGCAAGCTCATTACTACTGAATTAACTTGCATGTTTGAGAAAGGAATTTATACAATAGACAATTTTTAAAAACTTTTTTTCAGAATTCAGCTCAAAATGTATTGATTATAGCATACCCTTAAATAATGAATACAATCATAGTGGCATAATATTATCATAGCACTTCATTCATGACTGTAGAGTTTACATTCAGAAGTACCTAGAAAAAATTCTGCAGGATTCTGCACAAATTTTGATAAAACTAGTTATAAATCAGTCAGTACCACAGCAGCTTCTATTGATAACAATTCAAAGTAATAGCAAATGAAACCTAGGATCTCAAACTCATAGCATAGTAAAGCACCTAGAAACCATGATAGATAAAAGCATGTAATTCACATTCTCTCATTTAGAAGGATAATTCACATTCTCCTCCTAAATGAGAACTCTTGTTCACACATACCTGAGTGTTACCATCTCTGACCACCCATATGCTAACAATTTAAAAATAATGACTTGGTCTTCACTGCCAAGTCTGCAAGGGCTAACCCAGTTTTATGATGTAATGAGTCATCTAGAATAAATGTCAATCTCATTTTTTCCAACATTTGCTTTGGCAAGATAGTAGAGACAATAAGGCACTTCTCCGAAAAATTCTGAGGCCAAAATGAAAACCAAAGTTTTTTTTGTTTTGTTTTGTTTTAATTTGGCCGTGCTGCGCGGCTTGCAGGATCTTAGCTTCCCAACCAGGGACAGAACCCAGACTCCGGCAGTGAAAGCACCGAGTCCTAACCTCCGGACTGCCAGGGAATTCCCAAAGAAAACCAGAGTTAAAGGACAATAAATGTGTCATCTTTGTAGTCACCTCAGAAATTATCTGCAAACCAAGTATAAGCTTCATGAAATCCTTAAAATAGGACACAATACACAGAAAACCATCTTATACCAACAGAGCAAGGCCAAAGATAATCTGAGTAGGTAAAAAAGCTACTTTGTGCTACTTATGCCCTAGTCACATACTATGAAACACCCAGGGACTGATGTTTAACTACAGTCAAGACCAAAGTGAGCACCCATTAATCCCTTACAAAGCCTTCATTTGTTTTTCTTTGTCTTTCAAATTTGACCTTGGAAAGACAAAAATATTAGGTGACAAACTACCAAGTATAAAAATAATAAAGGACTGAAATCTAAATAGTTAATTTGACTGATAAGGTCCACTGCCTGTTGCTTATTTATCTCTTCTATTCTAATTAATAGAAGAGATAAATAAGCAAATAGGGCTACTGTATCATGATTGCTCTTAACTGAAACTGTGTAAAGATCAAATAGAAGGTTAAAATTACATGGACTGGAGAGGTATCAGTTTGGAATAAGAAGAGACATATTTGCTAAGTTCTAAGATATATTTTTTTCATACTTACTTGTTTGTTTGCTTATTCACTCAGTGAATGTCTATTGAACATCTAATATGTGCCTCTTTTAAGCTCTGAAGATATAGTAGTGAACAAAACAGCCCAAAATAGCTATCTTCTTGGAACTTACATTCTGGTTGGGGGCTCATCTAACTGTACTTGCTATTTGGTCTTGGATATCTAATGGGCATATCAAACTTGACAAGTCCAAAAAATTCTCAATCCCTTTCCCCTGCAAATGTATTTCTCCTCCAGTCTTTCCTATCTCAGTAAATGGCATGTCCATTCACCCTGTTGCTCATGCCCAAAACTACAGCTATTCTTGTTTTCTCTCATTCCCTCATTCTACACTTACAATCTATCCATCATCAAATGCTGCTGGTTCTACCTTCCGAATATATTCCAAATGTGACTGTTTTTCAACACCTTCTACCACCCTGGTCCATCATTTCTCAATTATACTGCCATAATAAGTTTTCTAACTTTCCTCATTCTGTAAGAGGAAGCAGGGGAGAGGGAGAGAAAGAGAGAAAAAGAGAGACTACAAAATAGAACAAATAGAGAAAGACTGTTTCTAGTTGTTTACCTAAGGTATCCAGGAATTAGGTTGAAACAGATAAATATATACATATATATTAGCATATATATACACATTTTAAAATAGTCTTACAAGCTTGATTTTTAATTGTATAATATTTTAGTAATAATAAAACACAATTAAGTTGAAATGCAACAACTAAACATAAAATTTAAAAAGTACTTTTCCAATCCACATCCATTGGAAAGTTCTTAAAACACTGGCAACCTGGTAGCAGAGAATAATTTCCAGTGCTCAGACTTTGGTCTTAATATATCATTTTCCTATAAAATGAACCAAAGTTCCTTAAAAATGGCAGGAACTGTATAATGTCTGCATGGAAAAACAAGCTTTTACCTTAGATAGCAAAAAAAAAATCGGAGAATTTCATATAATAAAATAATATGATAGATGTACTATCATTTTATATACTCTAATGAATTAATTAATCTAGATATTGATCAACAACTACTGTTAACATCCGAAAACAAGAAAAACAGGTATTATGTGCTTCATTTTAGATAAACACAACACTATGAAATAGCATTGCTACAAAAAGAAAAATGAATAAATCTAATCACATCAAGCCTCCAGTTCTAATGGAGAGAAAAATATATATGAGTGTTGGTTTGCAAACTTGGGAATTTACCAGGTGAAATCTGAAACTGGCCCCTATACATGGAAGAGATCCAAGAAAGAGGCAGACCACTCCAGATTGGTAGGTGGCAGGTTTAATAAGCAAGGGGACTTAATTACCAGGTTTGTTTTGGGCAGCTTCAAGACAAGTAGACCTTCACACCTGCCCACTAGAATCTTAAAAGTTGACACAGAGGCTTTAACTGGGTCTGGTCATGTACACTGTCCAGATGTCTCAACATCACATCACTCTCTCAAGGTTGCATCCTTGAAAACAGCTCCAGCTGTGGGATCAGTGGGTGGAACATATATTCCAAGGACAGAGGAGGGGGTGAGGGGCTTCTGATTGCCCAGGCCCAACTCACAGGTCAACGGCTAGTCATGACCTCTCAAAAACTCCTCCAACAAAGAAAAAAGAACATGTTAAAAGGACACACGAGGGGTGCAACCAGCAAAAGCTAAACTGTAGGAAACTGCTGAACAAAGAATCTTGTTTCTGATTCAACAGATACGTTGCAAGTAATCTTTTTATCTTTAGTTTTGGTATAAATTTATTTATTTATTGTTGGCTGTGTGTTGGGTCTTTGTTGCTGTGCACAGGCTTTCTTTTTAGTTGAGGGAAGCAGGGGCTACTCTCCGTTGCGATGCAACGGGCTTCTCATTGTGGTGGCTTCCCTTGTTGTGGAGCATGGGCTCTAGGCGCGCGGGTTTCAGTAGTTGTGGCTCAAGAGCTCTAGAGCACAGGCTCAGTAGTTGTGGCACATGGGCTTAGCTGCTCCGCGGCATGTGGGATCTTCCCGGACCAGGGCTCGAACCCATGTGCCCTGCATTGGCAGGTGGATTCTCAACCACTGCGCCACCAGGGAAGCCCTAAAAATGAGATAGATGAAGAGAAACAGAAACCATGCCCTCTAAGTTACAAGGCCCATAAGGTAGAAACAAAATGATACATCGAGAATACCAAGCTTGTTTTGCAGAGGACCAGAGAAACCACAGACAAGGAAACAACTTGCTGACAGACCCTGACTAAGCATCACACAGGCTCAGGCACACTGAAGGACTAGAATGACATAGTAAACTTTAGACCTCAAAAGACTAAAATCTACCACATGTTACATAATGAACCCTGCACATACAACCCATGATGAGGTTTGAAGAGCAGTCACACCTGCCCAGAGAACTCTAGAAACTTACAGTTTGCTTTCCACCAATCATTTCCTGGCCCCCTCCCCCTCTTGCTCCCTGCTTCCACTATAAATACCCCAGTCAACAGCCTATCCAGGAGACAGATCTGAGCTTTGCCTCTTGTCTCCTTTTTTGGCCGCCCTGCAATAAAGCCTCTTCTTTCTGGAAAAGACTACTGCCTCAGTATTTCATCTTTCCATTGTGGACTGGGCAACAAGCCACTTGCTCTGTTACAAAATCTTTTATAGTAAAAGGGAATTAAGAGATATGTCAACTAATTGAAATGTTTAGAATTTAGTTGGTTCCTGATTTTTAAAACAACACATAAAAATAATTGTGGCATTTGTGAGAAAGTTCGAAAAATTTAAACAATGATTGCATCTTTTCTGATATTAAGCATTTATTGTTAAATTTTTGGAATAATAATGCTATCATGGGTATCTTTAAAAAGAAAACTATTAACTTTCAGAGAAACACACTGATATATTTGCAGATAATACATCTTATATCTGCTCCAGAAATGATAAGATAAAGGGAAGTATGTAGGAGTATATAACACAAGATGGGCCAGGTAATGATAATTGTTGATGATGGGTCACAGTGAAGTACTTTATTATGCTCTTCTATTTCTATATATGGTTAAAGTTTTATACAATAAATAATTTAAACTACATATGCAAAGCCAACATGATATAAATATATATAAGTAAAGTTTTTGAGACAAGAAAACATAACTGTGTTCCTTTCATTGTCGTGTCATTTGCTAAGTGTTTTGAATCATTTAAAATCGGATAAAAATGTCATATTTGAGGCTTCATGTTTTTAGTGTATATTTTGTTGGTAGAGGTGTTTCCACAGCAGCAGAATTTATATTTTCTGGCAAAACTTCTCATGTGTCAGTACTTTTAATATTGTATACATCAAATTATAGTAAAAAGACAACTATAAACAAGATGCAGTTCCTCTACTTTAATTAACCACACACCTCTATTATAGTAAGCCAAAATTATTCCACCATCAAGTGGGGTTCTTTCATTACATCATTTTGTGATGGATCATTAAAAATATCTTGAAAACCAATAGCTTCATCATTACCCCTCAACATATTCAGTTAAAGATCTGAGCTAGGAAAAAATGGAAGATACTGAACATGCTCCACTGCATTGAATTCCATGTGTAATTCTATTAGAGCAAATAGACCCTGGATGGTTCTTAATGTGGATAAATTCATTTTATTTCCATTGAGCATTTTATTTTGGTATGCTAGTCAGCTGGGGCTGCCATAACAAAATACCACCAAGTAGGTGGCCTAAACAATAGACATTTATTTTCCCACATTCTGAAGGTTGAAATCAAGATGCTGGCAGGGTTGGTTTCTCCTAAGGTCTCTGTCCTTGGCTCACAGACAGCTGTCTTCTCATTGTGTCCTCACTTGGCCTTTGTGTAAATCTCTGGTGTCTCTTCCTCTTCTTCTAAGGATATCAATCATTGGATTAGGGTCCTTATGACTTAATTTAATCTTAATTATCTTCTTAAAGGCCCTATCTCCAAATACAGTCACCTTGGGAGTTAGGGCTTCAATATATGAATTTGGGTAATACTGTTCAGTAGTACGTAACAAGCTGAAAAGTTTTTTTTTTCTAATAATTCAAGAGGATGACTGGGCAAAAGTTAATTTTTCACATAAGAAAAATATTTTGAAAGAAGATCATGACTTTCAAAAGGTCCACTTGCTGAAAGTTCAGTAACTGGAATACTATCCATTAGCTGAGATCCAAGTCCTCTGGCATTCACTTTCAGCCTGCTCTGCACACAGCCACTCAGCCCCCTGATGTCAGCCAGCCCGTCACTTCTAACTTTGGGAGTTGATTCCTCACATCTGCTGGCATATGATTTTTTTTTTTTTAATATGCACAGGTTTGTGGGCAAAAAGATTTAAAAGTTACAGATAGCAAATAAACATATGAAAAGATGCTTCACATCATATATCATTAGGGAAAGGCAAATTAAAACGAGATACCACTACACACCTATCAGAATGGCTAAAATCCAGAACTGACAACGTCAGATGCTGATGAAGTACGGAGCATCGGGAATTCTTATTTATTTCCAGTAGAAGTGCAAAATGGTACAGTCACTTTGGAAGACAGTTTGGTGGCTTCTTAAAAACTAAACATACTCTTACCATACAACGCAGCAAATGCACTCCTTGGTATTTACCCAAAAGAGTTGAAAATGTATATCCACACAAAAACCTGCACATGGATGTTTACTGCAGCTATATTCACAAACGCCAAAACCTGGAAGTGACCAAGATGCCCATCAGCAGGAGAATGGATAAAGAAACTGGGGTGCATCCAGGCAACAAAATAGTATTTAGCACTAAAAAGAAATAGCTATCAAGCCATTAAAAGACATGGAGTAAACTTAAATGCATATTACTAAGTGAAAGAAGCCAATCAGAAAAAGTTACGCAGTGGACTTCTCTGGTGGCACAGCGGTTAAGAACCCTCCTGTCAATGCAGGGGACACGGGTTCAATCCCTGCTCCAGGAAGATCCCACATGCTACGGAGCAACTAAGCCCTTGCTCCACAGGTACTGAGCCCACGCTCTAGAGCCCGCGAGCCACAACTACTGAAGCCCGTGCACCTAGAGCCCTTGCTCTGCAACAAGAGAAGCCACCGCAATGAGAAGCCTGCGAACCGCAACAAAGAGTAGTCCCTGCTCGCTGCAACTAGAGAAAAAGCCAGCGCGCAGCGACAAAGATCCAACACAGCCTAAATAAATAAATAAATACATTTAATTAATAAAAAGAAAACGTTATGTACTGTATGATTCTAACTATATGAAATTCAGAAAAGAGACAAACTATGCATATGTTCAGTAGTTGCTTAGAGGGAAAGGAGACATGAATAGGTGAAGCAGAGAGGATTTTTAGGGCAGTGCAAATACTCTGTATGATGCCATAATGATGTATACATTTCATTATACATTTGCCAAAATCCAAAGAATGCACAACACCAAGAGCCAATCTTTTTTTTGGCGGTACGTGGGCCTCTCACTGTTGTGGCCTCTCCCATTGTGGAGCACAGGCTCCGGACGTGCAGGTTCAGCGGCCATAGCTCATGGGCCCAGCCGCTCCGCAGCATATGGGATCTTCCCGGACCGGGGCACGAACCCGTGTTCCCTGCATCGGCAGGCGGACTCTCAACCACTGTGCCACCAGGGAAGCCCCCAAGAGTGAATCTTAATGTAAACTATGGACTTTGGGTAACTATGATATATCAGTGTGGGTACATCAATTATAACAAATGTACCATTCTGGTGAGGGGTGTTGATAATGGGGGAAGTTACGCATGCCTGGGGACAAGGCATATGGGAAATCTCCATACTTTCTGCTCGATTTTGCAGTGAACACAAAGCTGTTCTAAAAAACAAAGTCTATTTTTAAAAAATAATAAAATTTTAAAAGTTTTAAAAATTTGAATCCCACCTCTTTTATTTACTGTGTGATTTTGAACAAATTAATTAGTATCTTTGTAGTCCAGTATACCTATCTGGAAAATGGAATAATAAAAGTATTTCCTTTTCAGAATGATTAAGAATAATTTTAAATGAAAAAATAAGGATTTTACAAAATGCTTTCTGATACTGATTTGTACTAAATTGATGGGAGGCTTTCAGCTGGGACATAAGTGAAAAACAGTGCAGATAGGAGGCCATTTATTCCTTTATACTACTTCTATAAGGGAAATAATAGAAATATTTCTTTCTAACCATTATTTTATAGATTCTCGAGATCTAGATATAAGATTTATGTCTATAATAATCTTGCTTCATTAAAAAATAATAACTGTTTTCACGAAGCAATATATATTCATGGTACAAATTTTAAACTTAACTAAATCATACATGGTGAAAAGAAATTCCCCCTACTCCCTTCTTCATCATATATATATATATATATATATATATATATATATATATATATATTCCATATAGATGACCTAGTTTTATTAGTAAGAACTTTGGTAAAATTTGTTTACTTAAAAATAAAAGATTTGCCAGAGCAATGTATTACTTCCTTTACATACCTTTCCCTTAATTTTCAAAACACCATTTCTAATAAACTCATATTCCCACTGTGTAAAGAAATCGAAATTTAAAGTGATTAAGGAGCTGCTCAGAACTGTGAGTTAGGATTTATGCCATATCTATGTGATTGTGATTCCAAAACCAAAGGCTTTTAATTTGACTAATCAGCTTTATTAATGCTGAGTCCCTGAGTAAAGATTTAATTTATTCTCTTACCTAAAATACTATTTTCTGATCTTTAAGAAGTTTTACTTTGATTTTCTTTGTTCCCTATACCCATCTTTCTCCCTTGCCACCTCCCTAAACCTCCTAAGGACTGTCATTTTCTAGGATTTCAGGATGAGACTCTGTACAATCACATTTTTCACTTTTTCTAAATTTAGAAATGTGGTAGTCAATGACAAGTTGAGACAGCTTTCCTTCAGATTCAATTTTGGTCATATACAAGACTCATTCAGCCTTCTCAGGTCCTTTCATGAACAGTCTCAGAAGTAAGGCACCTTAGGTTTGATGTATTTCAAGTCTCATAAAATGTGCTGTTCACTTTCAAGTATGTTCATTCACAGCCATTCTCTTTCTATACCTCAAAGTCAAGAGAGGTATTCCTATAAAAGAATTTCGAACCTACCACTGTTAATTCCATATGAATACTGCAAGGAGATGATAGAAATACCCAAAGGAAGCACCATTTTAGCACCGGGCTAAAACAAATAAAATGTCAAGTCATATTTGTCTCCCTCTTTTCTTCCATCTATTTATTATTAAGCACAGATATTTAAAAAAAAACCCAAAATCCTAAGAACTAATATGTGATTTCAGAGCTTTCTGTCTTTCAAATAACTTACACTAACTGGTGTGTCCATAGACAGTGTGATACAGTGGAAAGCATAGTAGCTGGATGAGCTCCAATTCTTACTAATGGAAGATCCTAGGCATGCATTCACTAGTCTCCAGCTTCAACTTCCATAAAATCATTCTAATATCTACTGGGGCCATTTAGAAGCTTCAGTGGTATGTATTAAATGTTTTATAAACTGTAAAACATGTAAAGTGGAGGATATATTATCTCTGAAAAAGGTATGCTTTTTGGTAAGAGAGTTTTGCCACAAAACCTCATTCCTTTTTCACTTGCACTTAAGAATCCATACAAATATTTAAAATTAGTTTCAAATTTGGCATATGAATTTTATCCATGGCTGGGAAGATGGAAAGGTAACATAGTGACAGAGTCATGCAAGTTCCAGGAAGAATGACTCTGAGAATTTTAGCAGCATTTTCTAGAGTGCTAGGGGTAGAGTGATATAACTCAAAGAAACTTTTTCAGAAGGGGAATGGAGAATAAGAGATATAAAGTTCTATGTCTAAAGCAACAAAAATAATCAACTATACTCCAATATAAAATAAAAGTTTTTTTAAAAAGCAACGAAAATAATTATTGGTGAAAACTCTACAACCCAAAACCCAAGGCTGCCAGATAAGCTTTTCCTTTTCTCAACATGGATATGTACTGTCTCCAAAACTCTCATGCTGGAGTCTCAGGTAATGGACAACTCAGTAGTGGGAACTATATGGGAACAGATAGCTCTGACCAGCCTAACTCAATTCATACCAGAAATGTAACTCTCAAGAGTAGTTCTGATGCTAACTAACCTTCTAAGATTTCCAGCTTGGAGACAGATGCCCAACAACCTGTATCTATAAATAATAAGAATACACGTGGGAGCTAATCACTTGTTCTTGCTTCCACCTTTAACATATTTGATATTTTATTTTATTGTTTTTGTTAATTGCTACTTTGAAAGCACATATGCAGAATAATACCTTTCAATAAAGAAATTTCAGAAAATCAGTATCAGGCCTGAAGATAATGTTCATTCATTGAGTGAGTGCTAAACTGGACGATTAGTGAATGAGGAATGAAGATAGCTTTCTAGGGTAAATAGTTCTTTCCTCTTTTCTAAAGATAAATGAGAGTTCTTTAAGTCTTAGCTGATGTCTTGAGACCATAGAAAAATACAAATACAAACCTGTCTTTATTTTTTAAATAGATGTATTCCTAGCATGTGCAACTTACTACTTTATAAATCTAACATATTTTTCTGAGTTAATTAAAGGGGCTTGATACTCACCTTTCAAAAGTTGAATACTCTTTAATTTTTTTTTTTTTATTTTTTAGCCACGTTGCACAGCATGTGGGATCTTAGTTCCCCCACCAGGGATCGAACGCGCGCCCCCTGCATTGGGAGCTCAGAGTTTTAAAACACTGGACCGCCAGGGAAGTCCCTGAACACTCTTCTTTTTTTTTTTTTTTCTTTTGCTGTACGCGGGTCTCTCACTGTTGTGGCCTCTCCCGTTGCGGAGCACAGGCTCCGGACGCGCAGGCTCAGTGGTCATGGCTCACGGGCCCAGCTGCTCCGCGGCATGTGGGATCTTCCCGGACTGGGGCACGAACCCATGTCCCCTGCATCGGCAGGCGGACTCTCAACCACTGTGCCGCCGGGGAAGCCCTGAACACGCTTTTAATGTGTATAAATATTATTAAATATATCTTTTTAAATTTATAAATTTAGCGTTTTTTTCTTAAATTGATAAAGTCTGGTAGCTTTACTAACTCTTCAACATAGACAAACAGGACTACTTGAGATAAAGCATTTTTGTCACTGCCACATTTATTCAGCATACTGTAAACTGTCAGTATGACAAGAGATAGTGAAAACAATTTGGCATTCATCTTCACATTGCATAAACACTGAGGGAGTTGAAACCAGGAAGCTCTAATTTAGACAAGCTGACCAGCAGTTATCAATTTCTGAGAAATAAAGCTCCATTTTCATGTGTTGGACCAGAGGAAAGAAGTTCCCAGAAAACTTGACAACACCCTTAGATCTCAACTTAACTTCCCCCAAACTCTGTGTTGTGGATAAATCCTTTAATATTTTGGGGCCTCTAATGTGCAAAATGAGGAGGTGGAAGACATTGGCCCCCAAGTTCTTTACTACAAAGCTCCTTTTAAAATTTTATTTAACTACTTTAAAAACTAATTTTAGACTTACATAACTGTTCAAGAGTAGTACAAAGGGTTTTCTTCTACCTCTCATGCTGCTTCTTCTAATGTTATGTTACACAACCATAGTAAAATGGTAGAGAACAAGAAATTAACATTGACACAATGTTATTAAGTAAACTATACCAACTTTCCACTAATGTAATATTTCTTTTCCAGCATTCTATACAGGATCTTGTATTATATTTAGTTGTTATCTATACTTGTTATACAATCTGTAGCAGTTCTTCAGCTTTCCTTGCCTTTCATGCTTATGACACTTTTGAAGAGTATTCATCAACAATTTTGTAGAATGCCCATAAATTGGGGATCATCTGGTGTTTTCACAGATTGAGGTTATACATCATTGTCAAAAATACTACGAACAATGTTGTACCCTTCTCAGTGCTTCACATCAAGGGCTTTGTGATATCAATATGTCTTATTCCTAGTGATGTTTACCTGGATCGCTAGGTTAAGATGGTATCCGCTAGGTTTCTCCAATATAAAGTTACCGTCCTTCCCTTTGTAGTTGGTAAGTATCTTGGGGGACATACCTGAGACTATGTAAATCTTTTCCTCCTCAAACCTTTTCCCAAGATTTCCCTAATTTTAGTATCCATTGGTGGATTTTTGTCTGTAACAATTATGACTGTAGTTATTGCCTCATGATGATCCTTTATTTCCCTTCTTCCTTCTATATGTTTTCATTAGAATTCTACTGTAAGGAAGGTTTGTCATGTTTCCCCCATTTTTTAGTTAATCTGATTATTTACTTACATTAGTAAGGATCCATGAATATGTATTTTATTCTGAGTTATATTCCAATACTATCACTTTTTATTCTGTTGGGAAACTTATTCCAGTTTTTTCCATTAGGGCTCCTTCAGGATGGCTCTTGTGTTGTTTCTTTTCTTTTTTTTTTCCTTTGTAACACTTTCTTACTTTCTGGGATGAGAAGAAGTTTCAGACTCCTCTTGTATTTTCCTGCCCCAGTTCTGGAATCAAACAGTTATTCGAGGAGCCCTAGCTCCTTTTACTGGAGAATGGGTTTTTTAAACCAAGATCTGGATCCTTGGCATGCTAATTGCTACTGGGATGTCATGGCTTCCAGGCCATATTAATAGACAGAACTAGGAAATATGTGTTTGTGTACTAACCCCTGCATGGGTGGATGCACACAAACACACACCATGTCTATTGTTCTGCCTATTAATCTATCAAAAACCATGAGTTTATACTGACACCTCCAATTCGAATGCAACACCACATGGTTCATTCTAGCCTCCCTTCTTTCCATATTTAGAAATTCTTTCTCCAAAAGTGAGAAATGAGAAATCTGGCTTTCATTACATCTACACTACATTTTCTTACTTATAAGTTTTAGCATACACATAAAATAGTTTCAGAATTGCTAAATCATACCCCTACGAAAAACATTTTTACTGACCAGAGTTTAACTTTACCTTACAGTATTTTCCACAGTTACTTATATTAGTTCTTGACTTCTCCACTCCATTCAATGTGGGTGTGTTATTCATTTGTAATGCAGTTAAATTCACTTGTTAGTGTCTGTATTCAATTTTTGTTTCCCACCACATCACGGTTGGTTTTAAATGTTTGTTTATTTTACGGCACATGTGAATACTACCAGGGCCTTTTAAAATGATTATTATTTCCCACAAAGCATTCATGTTTTAAAATTGTTGTCTATGAAAAAATTTCATTTATTCAGTGGTCATTTTCCATTTCCCTGATTATGTTTTGTTTTAATTAAAGTCATAGAAAATTACAAAGAGAGTTTCCAATGTTATCTCTGAGTTGATTTAAATTCTGACCAAAAGAAGAAAAATAATTAACAATCAGCTGTCTCATACAGCATTACAAATTCTCATAATTATAACTGTTAAGCATAATCTTATGACTATAATTAAAATGCATAATTTTAATTGTTTTTCAAAAAGTACATTGCAAACAGTTCACTTTACTACTTCCAAAGGCACATAGACTAAAACACTGGACTAAAGGATTTCTAAGATTATATGCCCGTTTATGATTCAATCCTGAGTCAGAAGAAGAGGCCTGATTTTCTGCACCACACCTGACCCACAAAACCACTCTCCAGTGATAAACAGGGAAGGGAGGAATAGATGTAAATGACTAGCTGGACAAATAATTTTCCTATCTGTCAAAGGTCAAAGTTGATTAAAGTATACCATGAAATTAAAAACACTATATTTTGGTATGTGAAATGGAAATCACAATGATTCAAGTTATACAATACCTACAATTACACAAACTATTAAATTCTTAAACTTCAAATTCCTCAGATTTAACAATATGAAGAGACTCTTAGAATGAAGTTGATGAGTTTGACAAGAAATTCTCTAAAAAACATGATTCATGTGTTGGTAATTTTTAAGCAGAATATCCTCCCAAATAATTCATTTCCACCTCATTTTTTCAACATTTTGTGTACTTTCCTTTAAAATCTTTATTTGAATTTTACATCTTAACATTAGTCATGGGACAGTATATAAAGAGAACACATTATCCTGATTGATAGCTGGAGACTGACAAGTCTCACTGTCAGTTTGGTAGAATTGTATATGTATCCTATCTCGGAATTTGAAAGCTCCCTCAGAGATTGTGTGCTAATTAACAATGAACTGCAATATATTTTCCTAACTTTGTCATTTGGTTGAATTCAGGTGAATCTAAGGTGCCAAATAAAGTTGTGAATTGTGTTGAATACAAGCCCTGGCATCTTAGATGTCACATGCCCATTAGGGAACACTCAACCAATGGATACAATGGTGTCATTTTGGAGCATTCTCAGTTGGTACACCAAACTAGCAGTGATTACAGCAGGTTTTCTGATAATAAAACATCATGATATTCCTAACAACACTGATAATAAATACACTCCTAGAAAAGATGAGTTACCTCAAGTCTGAGAATTGTGTTATAAAGGAGAATATGAGTAGGATTTGAACTTAAGTACAAATAATTCAGGAAATATTTCCACTAAAATTCTAAGTCCCACAATAATTTTTGTTTTCTTTGAGTTTAGGCAGTCTGTATTTTTTCAGAAATAGATTTTAAATGAGTAAAATGTCTCACTTTCTTATAAGTTATATATATTATATATATACATATATATATATATATATATATATATATATATATGTATATATATAGCCAGAGAGAGGGAAAATATTTGCAAACCTCTAAAAATGGTAATTATCTAAAATTTTTACTTGCCCTGACTTATCATAATTTCTAATTAATGTCTAATATCTATGATTATCCACAGTTTTCTAATATACCTATTGTTACTCAATGAGTTCATTAATTCAGAGAGTTGTGAAAATAGTCTTGACACTATTTTATTCTTCTTATATTTATGTAAAAAATGTTCATCAACTAGCATTTTAGTGTTAGGGACCACAATATTAAAAGCCTTTGGTACTTGCATATTCACAGTAATATCATGTTCTCTATTTTCTCACTGAAAGGATGAGAACCCTAAACTTTTAGTGACTAATAGAGTCCCTTACATTAACCTATAATTACATTTAATGTAAGAATGTGCCCTGTTTTAGGTCTTACCCATCGCCTACCCTCTGATACATCAGAAGTTCACTGACTTTTTCTTCCTTTACAAATGAAGTTAAATAGTTCCCGTAATGGATTTCTACTACCTTTTTGAGTTTTATTTGCCACTGTAAATTTCTCACGCTGAGTCACATTCACTCACTCATTTAGTGTTTTTGTAAAGTTTCTAAGGTTTTAATTCTGGAAAGTATTATTCTGAAGATGACTCACATCAAGGACCACATGTTTCTGACTTGAAGTCTTAACAATAAAATCTCTAAAAGGACTACTTAGCCCAGACCTTGGCTTCTCAATACTATTCTCCAATAAAAGGAACTAGGTCTCCCTGGAAAATGTCTGATGTCAGACATGGGGCACAGAAATGTACAACATGCCCCTGGAACATCTTGAATTGGCAATAAAAAAGTACATACACACAAAGAAATGGGGGGCATGTTGAAAGAACACAGGGGCCAACTCAAAGGAGCTGCCAATGGCTAAATCTGGCACACAGTTAGCAACAAAATAAACAATGAAAGTATTGGATTACAAGAAATAAAGTAAAATAAATATGCATTTATCCATATTAGTATAAATGAATGGATGAATAAAATAGATAGTTACATAAATGCAGGAGGAAAATTGCTGTTTTTTAAATAGGAAATTCCAATTAACAAATGTAGGAGAAATAAACAAAATAGAAATTTACCATTAGACAAATACCACAGTAATAGTGGCAGGCAAGAATTATCCATGGCTGATAAAATAACTGGATAGAAGTATTATGAGAAACAGGACATTTGGATAGTCTTAAAGTATCTCCTTAAGAAAGACTTGTCAATTACAAAAGAAGAATTATAACTTTACAGTGGAGAAAACTGACACCACCTTAACCATGTGATCAAGATTAATACTACCAGAAATAAGACATATTGGCTTTATGGCCTTCCTGAAATGATGTGCTGAGAAGGGTATATCATTTCTGTGGTGTTCTTGCCAAAAATGCATAACCTAATTATGAGAAAATATTGCACAAGCCTGAATTGAGAGGTATTCTACAAATAATTGGTCTAGAGTCTTCAAAAGTGTCAAGGTCATGAAAGACAAAAAAAAAAAAAAAAAAAAAAACTGAGGAAATGAGGAACTGTCCTAGACTGAAGGAAGAGATCATGACAACTAAACAGAATGTGAGGTCCAGGATGGGATTCTGAGTCAGAAAAAGCACAATAATGGGAAAAATGGCAATATTCAAATAGGATCAGTAGATTAATGTGATTATATCAAAGTTAATTTCTCCTTTTGATAGTTTTAAATGGTTTCTAAGACATTAACATTAGGGAAAGCTGGGTGAACAATATACATATGGAAATTCCCTTTATTATGTGTGTAACTATTCTGTAAGTCTAAAATTATTTCAGAATAAATTTTTTAAAAGGTCTACGATGGTTTCTCTCCCAAACTTCTAGAGTTCAGATAGGATATTGAAAGATACCTTAAGAAAGTAAATCCACTTAGATAATATTTTCAATCTCAAGTAATATGAGGAGAACCCTGTAAATGAGAAAACAAAATCTGAAATTTTATTAACACATTATTGCTCCCTATTTTCTCTGCGTGTTGCAGAGAAACACGCTGAAACACATAGTAATCAAATTGGCAAAAATTAAAGACAAAGAAAAATTATTGAAAACAGCAAGGGAAAAACGACAAATAACATACAAGGGAAATCCCATAAGGTTAACAGCTGATATCTCAGCAGAAACTCAGCAAGCCAGAAGGGAGTGGCACCATATATTTAAATTGATGTAAGGGAAGAACCTAAAACCAAGATTACTCAACCCAGCAAAGATCTCATTCAGATTCAATGGAGAAATCAAAAGCTTTACAGACAAGCAAAAGCTAAGAGAATTCAGCACCACCAAACCAGCTCTATGACAAATGCTAAAGGAACTTCTCTAAGTGGGAAACACAAGAGAAGAAAAGGACCTATAAAAACAAACCCAAAACAATTAAGAAAATGGTCATAGCAATATACATATCGATAATTACCTTAAACGTGAATGGATTAAATGCTCCAACCAAAAGACACAGGCTTGCTGAATGGATACAAAAACAAGACCCATATATATGCTGTCTAAAAGAGACCCACTTCAGACCTAGGGACACATACAGACTGAAAGTGAAGGGATGGAAAAAGATATTCCATGCAAATGGAAATCAAAAGTAAGCTGGAGTAGCGATACTCATATCACATAAAATAGACTTTAAAATAAAGAATGTTACAAGAGACAAGGAAGAACACCACATAATGATCAAGGGATCAATCTAAGAAGAAGATATAACAATTATAAATATATATGCACCCAACATAGGAGCACCTCAATACATAAGGCAACTGCTAACAGCTATAAAAGAGGAAATCGGCAGTAACACAATAATACTGGGGGACTTTAACACCTCACTTACACCAATGGACAGATCATCCAAAATGAAAATAAATAAGGAAAGAGAAGCTTTAAATGACACAGTAGACCAGATAGATTTAATTGATATTTATAGGACATACCATTCAAAAACAGCAGATTACACTTTCTTCTCAAGTGCACATGGAACATTCTCCAGGATAGATCACATCTTGGGTCACAAATCAAGCCTCAGTAAATTTAAGAAAATTGAAATCATATAAAGCATCTTTTCTGACAACAGCACTATGAGATTACAAATGAATTACAGGGGAAAAAACGTAAAACACACAAATACATGGAGGCTAAACAATACGTTACTAAATAACCAAGAGATCACTGAAGAAATCACACAGGAAAGCAAACAATACTTAGAGACAAATGCCAATGAAAACACGACAATCCAAAACCTATGGGATGCAGCCAAAGCAGTTCTAAGAGGGAAGTTTATACCTATACAAGCCTACCTCAAGAAACAAGAAAAATCTCAAATAAACATTCTAACCTTACACCTATAGGAACTAGAGAAAGAAGAAAAAAGAAAACAGAAATTTAGAAGAAGGAAAGAAATCATAAAGATCAGAGCAGAAATAAATGAAATAGAAACAAAGAAAACAGTAGCGAAGATCAATAAAACTAAAAGCTGGTTCCTTGCAAAGATAAACAAAATTGATAATCCATTAGCCAGACTCATCAAGAAAAAGAGGGAGAGGACTCAAATCAATAAAATTACAAATGAAAATGGAGAAGTTACAACAGACACCGCAGGAATACAAAGCATCCTAACAGACTACTACAAGCAACTCTATGCCAATAAAATGGACAACCTGGAAGAAGTGGACAAATTCTTAGAAAGGTATAATGCTCCAAGACTGAACCAGGAAGAAAGAGAAAATCTGAACAGATCAATCACAAGTAATGAAATTCAAACTCTGATTAAAAGTATTCCAACAGGGGCTTCCCTGGTGGCACAGTGGTTGAGAGTCCGCCTGCCAATGCAGGGGACACGGGTTTGTGCTCCGGTCCAGGAAGATCCCACATGCGGTAAGGTGGCTAGGCCTATGAGCCATGGCTGCTGAGCCTGTGTGTCCAGAGCCTGTGCTCCGCAACGGGAGAGGCCACTGCAGTGAGAGGCCTGCGTACTGCAAAAAAAAAAAAAAAAAAAGTCTTCCAACAAACAAAAATCCAGGACCAGATGGCTTCACACATGAAATCTATCAAACATTTAGAGAAAAGCTAACACCCATCCTTCTCAAACTCTTCCCAAAAATTGCAGAGGGAGGAACACTCCCAAACTCATTCTATGAGGCGACCAACACCCTGATACCAAAACCGGACAAAGATACTACAAAAAAAGAAAATTACAGACCAATATCACTGATGAATATATTTGCAAAAATCCTCAACAAAATACTAGCAAACAGAAATCCAACAACACATTAAAAGGATCATACACCATGATCAAGTGGGATTAATCCCAGGGAGGCAAGGATTCTTTAACATATGCAAATCAGTCAATGTGATACACCATATTAACAAATTAAAGAAGAAAAACCATATGATCATCTCAATAGATGCAGAAAAAGCTTTTGACAAAATTCAACACACATTTATGATAAAAACTCTCCAGAAAGTGGACATAGAGGGAACCTATCCCAACATAATAAAGGCCATATACGACAAACCCACAGTAAACATCATTCTCAAAGGTGAAAAACTGAAAGCATTTCCTCTAAGATCAGGAACAAGACAAGGATGTCCACTCTAACCACTATTATTCAACATAGTTTTGGAAGTCCTAGCTATGGCAATCAAAGAAGAAAAAGAAATAAAAGGAATACAAATTGGAAAAGAAGAAGTAAAACTGTCACTGTTCGCAGATAACATGATACTATACATACAGAATCCTAAAGATGCCACCAGAAAACTACTAGAGATAATCAATGAATTTGATAAAGTTGCAGGCTACAAAATTAATGCACAGAAATCTCTTGCATTCCTATACACTAATGATGAAAAATCTGAAAGAGAAATTAAGGAAACACTCCCATTTACCATTACAACAAAAAGAATAAAATACCTAGGAATAAACCTACCGAAGGAGACAAAGACCTGCATGCGAAAACTATAAGACACTGATGAAAGAAATTAAAGATGATACCAACAGATGGAGAGATATACCATGTTCTTGCATTGGAAGGATCAATATTGTGAAAATGACTATACTACCCAAAGCAATCTACAGATTCAATGCAATCCCTATCAAATTACCAATGGCATTTTTTATGGAACTAGAACAAAAAATCTTAAAATTTGTATGGAGACTCAAAAGACCCTGAATAGTCAAAGCAGTTTTGAGGGAAAAAAATGGAGCTGGAGGAATCAGTCTCCCTGACTTCAGACTATACTATAAAGCTACAGTAATCAAGACAATATGGTACTGGCACAAAAACAGAAACATAGATCAATGGAACAAGATAGAAAGCCCAGAGATAAACCCATGCACCTATGGTCAACTAATCTATGACAAAGGAGGCAAGGACATACAATGGAGAAAAGACTGTCTCTTCAATAAGTGGTGCTAAGAAAACTGGACAGATACATGTAAAAGAATGAAATTAGAACGCTCCCTAACACCATACACAAAAATAAACTCAAAATGGATTAGAAACCTAAATGTAAGACCGGATACTATAACACTCTTAGAGGAAAACATAGGAAGAACACTCTTTGACATAAATCACAGCAAGATCTTTTTTGATCCACCTCCTAGAGCAATGGAAATAAAAACAAACAAATTGGACCTTATGAAACTTCAAAGCTTTTGCACAGCAAAATAAACCATAAACAAGATGAAAAGACAACCCTCAGAAGGGAGAAAATATTTGCAAATGAATCAATGGACAAAGGATTAATCTCCAAATTATAAAAACAGCTCATGCAGCTCAATATTAAAAAAACAAACAACCCAATCCAAAAATGGGCAGAAGACCTAAATAGACATTTCTCCAAAGAAGATATACAGATGGCCAAGAAGCAGATGAAAACCTGCTCAACATCACTAATTATTAGAGAAATGCAAATTAAAACTACCATGAGGTATCACCTCACACCAGTTAGAATGGGCATCATCAACAAACAATAAATGCTGGAGAGGGTGTGGAGAAAAGGGAACCCTCTTGCACTGTTGGTGGGAATGTAAATTGATACAGCCACTATGGAGAACAGTATGGAGGTTCCTTCAAAAACTAAAAATAGAATTACCATGTGATCCAGTAATCCCACTACTGGGCATATACCCTGAGAAAACCATAATTCAAAAAGACACATGCATCCCAATGTTCATTGCAGCACTATTTACAATAGCCAGGTTATGGAAGCAACCTAAATGCCCACTGACAGACGAATGGATAAAGAAGTTGTGGTACATATATACAATGGAATATTACTCAGCCATAGAAAGGAACTAAATTGGGTCATTTGTTGAGATGTGGATGGATCTAGAGACTGTCATACAGAGTGAAGTAAGTCAGAAAGATAAAAAGAAATATCGTACATTAATGCATATATGTGGAACCTAGAAAAATGGTACAGATGATCCAGTTTGCAGGGCAGAAATTGAGACAAAGATGTAGAGAACAAACGTATGGACACCAAGGGGGGAAAGTGGAGGGGGTGGTAGTGGTGGTGTGATGAATTGGGTGATTGGGATTGACATGTATACACTGATGAGTATAAAACTGATGACTTATAAGTACCTGCTGTATGAAAAATAAATTAAATTCAAAATTTTTAAAAAAAGAATAAAATTAAATAAAATGCTGTTACACCCAACAAAGGCATTTGTGTGTGTGTGTGTGTGTGTGTGTGTGTGTGTGTGTGTGTGTGTGTGAAGTTTTACATAAACGAGATGGAAATCAAGTAACAAAGGAGAGATTTTAGCCCCTTGAGTGCAGGAGAGTGAATTATGATTTTTGTCCCTACAGTTATTTATCCTTTAAATAAAACAAAATAATAATTTTAATCCAAACGGCACCTATTTTAATATATTATAGATACACAAGAATCGAAAAAAGCAGTAAGAAGTTGATGGAGTTTCTAAAAAAACTAACAGCAATAGTTGCCTTGTGTATTTGAAGGAAAAATAAACCAAATAGCAGGCAACGATATTTTACAGCTGGTAGGACTACATTTTCTTCATTGTTGTATTCCCAACAACTAACAGAGTACTTGAACACAGTAGATAGATAGTCAGCTAGCATTTGTGGAATGGATGAACAAATTTCAGAGAGCCTAGAATCAAAGCAAGATATAAAAAGATTAGAGAAGGCAGAGAGAAAAAGAAATGGTAGTGGGAGGGAAAGAGAGAGATTTAATCCCAGCATCTGCAACCTTCTTGCTCCCCAGAGCTATGTTTATCTCTCCCTCTGCACTCAAACACATCTCAACTCCCAAGGCCAGTCCTGATATGAATCAGAAAGTGTTGAACAGTCCTTGCTCCATAGCTTGAATGAGCACCATCATTCTTACATATCATCTGACCCTAATCTGTATCTTAATTCTGATAACTGGATTTCTTCCTCAAACACAAGTCCAAGCCTCATGCCAACAGCCACTCATAATTGTTCCAGCTTTCATCTGCTCTTCAGCCTTGGTTACTGTTACTGATGTCTGATTATTTCCCTAGCACTCCTGACTCTTTTTTGTAAATTTGGAGTTGAAATCTGTTGTTCTTTCAAGTCCTATGGCTCAGAACCTGCCCTATACCCTAGCAGGTTACAGGAGCCCAGTTACATAGATGGTGGGAGTCTTGTTTACTTGCCCATACTTCTAAGTACAGTTGACCCTTGAACAACATGGGTTTGAACTGCACACCTCCACTTGTACGTGGATTTTTTTTTTTTTTTTTTTTCCAGTAGGAAATACTACAGTACAACATGATCTGTGGTTGGGTGAAACCAGGGATTCAAAACCTCAGATATAGAGGGCTGACTCTAAGTTACAGGTGGCTTTTCGATTGTACAGCAGGTCAGTGACCCTAGTTCCCACGTTATTCAATTGTATATGTTTCTAGCTATTGTTCTCAAGCTCTGTACCTAACCTATCTGTTGGAATATCCCTTTCTCACTCCCCCCTCCCATTACCAGTTGGCTACCGGAATTGCATTCTGCTTTTACCTGACACTTTGGATGCTGTGCTAGAAGAAACTAATGTTCTACAATCAAGGGCTACAGATCTGTTACCCTTGATGTCCATTATCAATTAACAGATGTAGTGCCAGGTCTCTCACCCTTTATTCCTGCTCAAAATTGTAGTAAATAACTGGCCATGATTTATCCATCCCAGCGTGATATAACATGCACACATTCCCAAAGGAAAACTTCACACATTGACATCTTAATAAGTGATATGGCACAGTGAAAAAGAGCATTGGCTTTGTAGTCAAACGCATTTCTAAATCCTTCTTCATGACCTGTAGCAGAGAGAAAAATGGCCCCCAATGAAGTTCAATCCTAATCCCCAGAATCTGTGAATATGTTATGCTACAAGTCAAAGGAGAATAAAGGTAGGAGATGGGATTGAGGTTGCTGATCATCTTACTGTATGACAAGGAGATTAGCCTGAATTCTCTGGATGGGCTCAATGTAATAACAGGGACCTTATAAGTGAAACAGGGAGTCTGAAGAGTGTCAGAATGATGTGATATGAGAAAGGCTCAATCAGCGACTACAGGTTTTGAAGATGGAAGGGGGCCAAGAAATGTGGATACTTATAAAAACTGGGAAATGCAAGGAAATGGATTATTCCTTAGAAAATGATACCAGAAAGAAAAACAACCCTGTGGACATCTTGATTTTAGCCCACTAAGACTGATTATGGACTTCTGATTTCCCGACCTGCAAGACAATAAATCTGTGTTGTTTCAAGACACTAAGTTTGTGTGAATAAGCAACAAAAAGAAACTAATACACCAAATTAGTAACTGTGCAGCTATGAGCAAGTTACTCCATGATGCTGACCTTCAATTCCTTTCTTCCTTCCTTTATTTATTTATTTATTTTTAACATCTTTATTGGAGTATAGTTGCTTTACAATGTTGTGTTACTTTCTGCTGTATAAAAAAGTGAATCAGCTATATGCATACATATATCCCCATATCCCCTCCCTCTTGAGTCTCCCTCTCACCCTCCCTATCCCATCCCTCTAGGGGGTCACAAAGCACTGAACTGATTTCCCTGTGCTATGCAGCTGCTTCCCACTAGCTATCTATTTTACATTTGGTAGTGTATATATGTCAATGCTAGTCTATAACTTCATCCCGGCCAACGCTCCCCCCTTCCTGTGTCCTCAAGTCCACTCTCTACATATGTGTCTTTATTCCTGTCTTGCCCCTAGGTTCATCAGAACCATTTTTTTTTTCTAGATTCCATATATATGTGTTAGCATATGGTATTTGTTTTTCTCTGACTTACTTCACTCTGTATGACAGATTCTAGGTCCATCCACCTCACTACAAATAACTCAATTTCGTTTCTTTTTATGGCTGAGTAATATTCCATTGTATATTGTGCCACATCTTCTTTATCCATTCATCTGTCGATGGACACTTAGGGTGCTTCCATGTCCTGGCTATTGTAACTAGTGCTGCAGTGAACACTGTGGTACACGACTCTTTTTGAATTATGGTTTTCTCAGGGTATATGCCCAGTAGTGGGATTGCTGGGTCATATGGTAGCTTTATTTTTAGTTTTTTAAGGAACTTACATACTGTTCTCCATAGTGGCTGTATCAATTTACATTCCCACCAACAGTGCAAGAGGGTTCCCTTGTCTCCACATCCTCTTCACATTTATTGTTTGTAGATATTTTACAACGGCCATTCTGACTGGTGTGAGGTGATAGCTTATTGTAGTTTTGATTTGCATTTCTCTAATGATTAGTGATGTTGAGCATCCTTTCATGTGTTTGTTGGCAGTCTGTACAGATTCCTTCATTTAAATAAGGGCTGTGAATATGTTGATAACACTGTATAGTATAATCGAAATTTGCTAAGAGATTAGAACTTAAATCTACTTGCAAAAAAAAAAAAGAGATAAATATGTGAAGTGATAGATGTATTAATTAACTGGATGGGAGGAATCTTTACAAAATGTATATGCATATCAAGTCACCGTGACATATACTTTAAATATCTTACAATTTATTTGTCAATTATACCCCAATAAAGCTGAAAAATAAAAAAAACAGGGCTTTAAGAGAAAATGGCTGTAGAAAAGAAGAAACTTCAAAAATAAATAAATACTGTTAATACTATATGTCATTAAATCTAAGACCCCATTAATTGTAATTAGATGTAAATAGATGGAACACTATTTATAAGTGAATAAAATATACTGACACAATTTAACCTTGGTACAAAGCTTTCATCACATTTAGTATTTTTGCTTTGCAAACATTTAAAGAGTTCTCTTAGACTTATTTTTATTTACATTTTTATCATATATCACTCTCATGCATACATAAAACTTAAAAATAAGATATTACTAAAACACTGTCACTTTCAATGTCTAATTTTTCTGAACCATTTTATAACTCTGCATCATAAATGTGCATGCTTTATCAGAAATATTGTCCTTTCTGCCATCAAGAGCATTTATAATGTGGCCTTACTTCAATAGGCTTTAAGATTTTCTTCCAATCCACTGGCACCCATTTACAAGTTTTAATGTGCATGTGCAGGCAAGTAAGATTTCCATTTGATCAAAGGGGATTGCAAAATGCAAACTGATTTGGAGATTTTTTTTAACTTCTTAGAATGAATAAAATGTGGCATAATATAAATGATCTAAACACAAAGGTATAAAGACTTCAGATTTTTTAATATATTTCTTTTTCTAATTATATGTATAGTGTATTTTCCTTATAATTATGTTTTTCTTAGGTTCATGCACTCAACAGTTTAATGGTCAAAAAAGGAAGCCTGGAGAAGAAAGGTAATTTTTAATTTTTGAAAGTGGCTAAAAATAATAATGGAGGTAGAAAACCAAAATTATAATTGTTTTATATCTATATTTTAACCTATCTTTTATATATACACACACATATATACCTCTTTATCTATATACATACATGTATACCTATATGTAAAGTATTATATTTATGTATATATATATATCAATAGATAATATAGATATAGATGATAGATATATTGATATCAGTGATATTTTTGTTCTCTTTCCATGCAAAAGCAATGAAAAATGAAGAGACATACTTGAAGATAAGTAGTATTTGACAGTCAATTGCTATCTTTTAAACAATTTGATAACTATGTCGTTTAGCCATATTGTAGTGTTCTTAAATCATTTTTCAAGGTCAATATTGAATCAGATGTGTACAGACAGTAAGACATATGAATTTATGAAGACACATTTTGATTGAAGTTGGCTAGTGTCAGAACACAGGAACACTTTTTGAAAATGGTTATCTAGAAAAAAAATTGAATTTAAAAAAGCTGTATATGTATGTATTTTCTTTCTTCTTTTTTATCACCTCTAGGTTTTGTGGGCTTATATAAAATAATGGTCATATTAGGGATATACATTTTCTCCAAATGGAAATCATGGTTCCAACTAAGGAGGAGTTGAAAATTAGTTTATATAGATATTTGTGATAGAAAGTTAGTTCCAAACAGTTTTTTCTCCTCACATAAACAAAATTTGAGAATTGATGAATTATGAAGTATAATTGGGATATTGATTAAAATCAGTTTAAATTCATAAAAACGATCTTGTTTTACCCTTATCAGTATAAAATCGTAAAAAGAATTACACAGTTAACTTTCTCAAAATTACTTTCTCATTCAGTCAGCCAGCTAGGGTTATGGTTAACTCATCTAAGAAGACAAAATAAACTGTAAAGAGATGATACACTGCAAAAAAGTCAGTAGATGTTTAAAAATTCGAGAAAATCTACACTTATCAGAGTACATGTTCACAAGGCTTTAAGTAAGTAAAATCAATTTTAATTCAACAAAGAGAAGTTTAAATAAGAATTCCAGGGCTTCCCTGGTGGCGCAGTGGTTGAGAGTCCGCCTGCCAACGCAGGGCACACGGGTTCGTGCCCCGGTCCGGGAAGATCCCACATGCCGCAGAGCAGCTAGGCCCGTGAGCCATGGCCTCTGAGCCTGCGTGTCCGGAGCCTGTGCTCCGCAACGGGAGAGGCCACAACAGTGAGAGGCCCACGTACCGCAAAAAAAAAAAAAAAAAAAAAAAAAGAATTCCAGTAAATCTTGCAGCTTACTTCCTAGATAATCTCCTAAAAGATTAAAATATTTTCCACAATGGATGTAACTCTTCAATGGTAATTATGTGTCATTTAAAAATAAGTACCTCTACAAAAAAAAGAACAGGAATGAGTAAGCAAAACATAAAATACAGAAGATAAATGCAGATATAGATTTAAAATATGGTTCACCGTATGCTAACACATATATATGGAATTTAAGAAAAAAAAAATGTCATGAAGAACCCAGGGGTAAAACAGGAATAAAGACACAGACCTACTGGAGAACGGACTTGAGGATATGGGGAGGGGGAAGGGTGAGCTGTGACAGGGCGAGAGAGAGTCATGGACATATACACACTAACAAACGTAAGGTAGATAGCTAGTGGGAAGCAGCCGCATGGCACAGGGATATCGGCTGGTGCTTTGTGACCGCCTGGAGGGGTGGGATAGGGAGGTTGGGAGGGAGGGAGACGCAAGCGGGAAGAGATATGGGAACGTATGTATATGTATAACTGATTCACTTTGTTATAAAGCAGAAACTAACACACCATTGTAAAGCAATTATACCCCAATAAAGATGTTAAAAAATATATATGGTTCATTTTGACTTGGGCATTTATTGAAGTTTGACGACATGCTAGTATTCTGTCCCAATCTACCATTTGGCTTTCATTTGTAAGAAATTAACAGAAATCTCAATTAAATGAAGTCAGGAGACCAGAAGGGGGCGCTCTTATAGACTTTGATGATAGCAGATCCCAACAGGAAAAAAGAGACTCCTTTTCCTGGCAACAGCTCAGCGCAAGAAAAGCCGTGGACTCTGTTTACCACAGCCCTTCCAGCCCCCTATTCCTCTCTATAAAAGGTTACACCTCCCTTGCCCGGTAGGGATTTGCACATGGCTCACCATGGTTGCAAACCCCAAATTGCAATTCTCTGCTGCTGCCAAACAAACCCATCTTTTCTGGAGAAATGTCTCGCAGACTATTTATTTCAAGTCAACAGATTTTATCATTTAATGATGAATGTCTCCTTCAACATTGTTAATGGCAGGTCTAGAGTTTGCGTAATAAATGTGTAATCTGATAGGCTATAGCATCATATCTAACCACTGTAACAATATCAGTAATACAATTAAGGCATACCATTCAGAATTATTATTAATATCTGAATATTCATTTTCAAATATAGGTAAGCCTCTGGGTATCACGTATAGAAAAGTTCTTATATATTTTAATCGTTGATTTCTGTATATAATTTGAAGTATAAACTTAAATTTATCATTGCTTGGGTAAAATTCTGCAACGATTATGATTTTGAAAGCTGCTAATTATATATAATAAAACATGTATTATTAACTTTTAAATAGTTATAGAAAAATGAATTAGCAGACTATACAAACATTGAGAGAATATGTTAACTAGATAATATTTGAAAGAATGTTAGATATATTTTTGAGTCAATAAATATAAAAAACATGTAGAAAATCTTATTTATAAAATGTGAAAAACTACATGGCAGAATATGAGTACTACATTACTTTAATAAAAACTCTTTGCAGAATCTCTGGTATGCTATCATTCAAAATATCAAAAAATAATTTAAAAGACCTCCATTTTATATTAAGATACTGAATTTCATTTAGGTTATCAGCCTTTCTAAATAAAATCTTATATGAGAATTCTACATTTTAAAAATCCTAAATGTATGTAACAGTTTATAATAAAAATATTTAAATAAGAAAAAATAAATATATAAACAGTATGAGGGAAAAACTACTTTTTAAAAATGAGATGCCAACAAAAATATCCTGCACTCCATTTATTTTGGTGAAATGGAGGCATCATTGTCTTACAGCAGAAGTGCAGTATACTTAATTTAGCAGCAGAAGATGCTGAATGTTTATTGTTCCTGCATAGTAATGCAACATTTTAAAAGTTGACTACAAAATTTTTAGTAATAAAGTCGTAAAAATTATAATTATTTTGATATACATTTTGATAACATTTTATTCTTTCATTTCAGAGTTCATTCTATGGGTGGATGATACTTGATTTCACACTAAACTTAAGCCATATGTTATTTCTAACTATGAGCTTTCAGTGTTTGACCAACATGTATATTTGGTGAATCTCAAATATACAGTAAATTTTCTTTAAAAAAAATTAAGTTGTTGAGGGAGATGAGCAAAGATGTTCTGATACTTTGAGGCAGGAAGTTAAAATTTGCTCTACCTTCTTTGAAGAGTAGTTTGCGGAAGTGTGCTTTAAAAAATTTTAAATATGAATACAAGCTGAAAGAAGAATACAATGTGACATAAGTTATGCAGATAATTACTCATCTAGGAATTTGTCTAAACATAATATTACTTGATTGGTGCAAACATATGACTATAAGAAAATATTAAAAGGTACGTTGCAAGGTTAGTCTTTATAGTCCAAAAAACAAACAAAAATGAAAAAAACTTTAAAACGCAACCATACTAAATAGCCAAGAAAACAATACTGCGCAGTCATTAAAAATGGAAGAATTTTCATTAAATAAAATAACGTTTCCAATATACCAAGGTGACAAAATACATTAAAAATAATATATACAGCACAATGTCATTTTTGTAGCTCTATATCTATTATTCTGACATTATTAATAATACCTCATTTCACTTAAACTGTTTCTTATTGGATGAATTTTAAACAATCTTTACCTATAAGGAAGTGACAGTTCTACTGGCCTCTGAGGAAAATATTAAGATATTTCCTTATTTAAATCTAGACTTTAATTTATACAGCACCACTGATGACATTCATTCTGCACTGAAAAACGTTGCTTCCAAAAAACCAGAAAACAATATCTCCGTGTTATTGGTGCTGCATTTCTGCAACAATAAGGTCTTGAACACAGCATTTTCTCATATAAAATTTTCAATTACAGTATGTGCTGCATTTGGTGACCATATATCTAGTATTGTCAACATGATCACCAAGGGTACACTGAATCACATAGCTGAATGACTTTATAAAGCTTCTCATATCTTGGTGAAAAGAAAAAGAAAATCTTCAGGCTGTTTGGTAAAGGTCAGGAACTTTCAAAGATAAATAAAAACTACTTTAGTATTGTCTTTGTAAAGAAGAAAAATCAAACACTTTATTCTAATTCAGCCAAGACTAGGAACCTATGTGATATTTTATAAAGTTAGAGCAATTTCTCTAATACCATGTTTTCACCTCGTGAAGTACAGAAGTTCCACGTGAATCAAAGACTTCATCCAAATGCAATACAATGACAGATGAAGATTATAAACATTTTTGTATACATTATATACCTTATTAACCATTTAAGTCAAAATGGCAGTTGGGAAAATTTACCCATTAGAATAAAAAGGTGACATCCTAAATCCACAAAATGCAGACCAGACTTAGACAAGTAGGATCTTTTGCCCATATGTTCGCCAAAGTACTGATCTTGCTACATACAGTTTATTTATTTGCAACTTGTGTTACCTTCAGAATAGTTCTTTTAGTCATTATATTAGTTGAACAAAAGAAACGGAATAATTTCCAAACCTACACCGTACACTTTATTTACATATAAATCACTTCCATTGTCAAAATTTTATTGGAATAGAAACCCTCTGGTAAAGTAGTTGAGTTTCTTATAAGGCATCTCTTCAGCCCCAGAACATTAATGAAAAACCTTTTGTGAGTGTTCAGGGAAAATAATTTCTAATATGTACTCTAGGCTATTAGAAACTTGAAAAAGTCTTTTATTTTAAGAGAGTAGAAAAATTCTAACAGATACTAAACTGTGCCTATTTATTCACACAGCCAAAGAATTTAACAAAAGATCCCTTTTCTTGGTTTTATATGCAAAAGAACTGATTTAACTTTATCCCTTCTTGGAAATTTCCTGGCGGTCCAGGGGTTAGAATTTGGCGCTGCCGTGGCCCAGGTTAAATCCCTGGTCAGGGAACTAAGATCCCGCAAGCCATGCAGTGTGGTCAAATTAATTAATCAATTAAATAATTATAAAAATTGAAAAACTTTATCCTTTCTCATAGAATAAACTAGTAGTTTAATCACCAGGCTGATAATTCAGACCTCAGGGAAAACTCAGAAAAACACTTAATACAGTAAGTCCCCAACATATGAACGAGTTTGTAAGTCCAGTTTGTTCGTAAGTCCAACAAAGTTAGCCTAGGTACCCAACTAACACAATCGGCTATATACCACTGATTTTATGCTTGCTTCTGGATATCCTGGGCTTGAAATAAAGATACTGTACTACTGTACTCTATACAGTACTGTACAGTAAAGTATACAAAAGCACAGCCACTTGTAGAGGATGCACGCACATGACAATGTACGCCAGACGTGTGAACTAACTGACGTGATTGGACATGTGAACACACGTTTTCATCTTTGAAAGTTCACAACTTGAATGTTCGTATGTAGGGGAATTACTGTAAGTAGTTCTATTAAACTAAATGAATGTTCATATTTTAGTGGTATTTTTCCTAATACAGTATTATAACACAAAGACATTTTAACCTCTATGCCAAAGCTAAATAGGAGGAAATATGCCTAGAATAATGACTTTCTTTATAGAACAAAAGCTCAGATTTCTTTAATTATTTGTGAAAAGGTAAGAATTTTTAAAAAAACTAAATTGAAATTACACTTACAATGAAAATTTCAAATGTTGAATTTTTGTTAGAATTTTCTGAGATTACTAGTATCTTTAAAACATAAAAGATTCAGGAAGGTGGCAGGGTAGTGCATCACCACATCATCATTTAAGTCTCCTGATGGCCAGAAGGATCTTGGTAAATGACTGTGGATTCATGCAAACTTATATGGTGGTGCCGATTAGAAATAGAACCTAGTACCTAGAACAGAGGTTAGCAAACTGCCCCCTGTGGACTGTTTTTGTATAGCCCAAGAACTAAGAACGCTTTTACACTGTCAAAGTTTTACTAAAGGCAAACAAGAGCAATATATGACAGAGATTCTATGTAACTCACAAAACCTAAAATATTTATGTCTAGCCCTTTACAGAAAAAGCTTGCCAACTTCCACTCCCCAAAATGCTTTCATTTCAATTCTTATCAAGTAAGATAATCTAAAAGAGTTTTCATATACGTCGTAGGGACAGAAATGTACCTTCACTGCTTTGCCTCCTGTTCTTTGACATAGTACAGTAGTTCCCCCTTATCCACCGGGGATATGTTCCAAGACCCTCAGTGGATGCCTGAAGCCACTTATAGTACCAAACCCTATACACACACACACACTCTCACTCACTCACATGCGCGCGCACACACACACACACACACACACACACACACACACTGTTTTTTCCTGTACATACAAACCTATGATTTAATTTATAAATTACGCACAGTAAGAGATCAACAGTAATAACTAATAATAGAACAATTATAACAAATATACTGTAATAAACGTTACATGAATATGGTCTTTTTTCCTCTCTCTCAGCATACCTTATTGTACAAATGTAATGCCTTCTCCATGATAACTAAGCACCAATCACACAGTGTGGCTGTAACTTCTGCAGTCTGACGTGTGGCAGCACTTCTTTACAATTTCACGGATAGAAGATTCATTCTTATTGTAAATCTTAGCAACTTCAGCATACGATTTCTTTTCCTTTCCTTATTAAATCAAGAACTTCCACCTTGTCACTTAAAGGAAGCATTTTACAGCTTCTTTTTGGCATATCTGAATTGCCAGTATCACTACTCTCGTGTTTTGGGGCCATTAAGTAAAATAAGGGTTACTTGAACACAAGCACTGCAATACAAGGCAGTCGATCAGATAACCGAGATGCTCCTAAGTGACTAATGGATGAGATACGCTGGACAAAGGGATGGTTCATGTCCTGAGCAGGACAGAGCCAGAGTGCGTGAGATTTCAGCACATTACTCAGAACAGTGCAAATTTAAGGCTTATGAATTTTTAATTTCTGGAATTTTTCATCTAATATTTTTGGACTTCAGTTGACCATAGGTATCTGAAACTGTGGAAAGCAAAACTGCAGGTAACGGGGGACTCCTGTATGTTCTTTGACATAGTATCAGCGAAGTCTCTAGAAGTTTAGTGACCTGGGGTATAAGACACCCCTTATAAGCAAAGAAAAATTGTTCCACTTGCACAGCCCACAACTAAGAAGAGACATAAGTACTTGTTGGGCCTTTTTGGATTTTGAAAGCAGCATCTACCAACTGAGGTGTGATGCTCTGGCCCAGCTGCCCATTATGAATGAGACCTAGAGCATAAACCGCTCTGCACAATGCCCAAGCTCAGATGCAAGGTACCCTGCTCTTCTGGCCTTATGACTACATGACCAAATGCTATTCAAACTGTCTGTGGCAGAATGATTGTTATATAGAATTAAGTACTACAGTACCACAAGAAATATTAAAGAAATAAAAATTTTAACACTAAAGAATGTTTAAGCCGTTAAGTAGATTGAAGATTGGCCTCCAAAATATTAAATGACCCATTTTCTACTTTGAAGCAAGTACGTATCTAAATGACCCATATCAAATTATCATCTATTTATTTAACTTAGCAATTTTGTTCAAATTTCACAGGGGTGGACTCTCTGAGTTTTTATGTTGCATACCAGATTCATGTATCTCTGGAATAAGTGAATATAATCTTATGACCTAAAAAGAGAATCATAAGTAGCACATGTTCATTAAAGAGTTGCAGATAATATGTAGTCTACAGATCATCTTGATTTAAAATGAGAATTTAATTAGACTATGAATTGAAACCAAAATTATAAAGCAGAGTAGGCGATGGAACGGAGATTGAAATGTTTACCTCCATTCTAAGTGGCAGCTTTATCATACCACCATCAGCAAGATCTTATTCTTCATAATAAGAGAAAGTCTAGGCAAGCAATACTTGAACTTCCCAACATAATTTCTCTATGCAAGAAAGTACTGTGAAACAATAAAAACATGGAAACCAATCTAGAGTGTGGTTAAGTAAACTGCAGCAATGATTGTGAACTAAAAACAAGAGCCCAATATGGACTGAGTGATAAGAATATGTGCTTGAGCCACATATCGGTGATGGTCTGCATATCTTACAACGACTTCTTTGCTCCATTGACAAATGGTTGACTACTGTTGGATTTAAAATTTTGCGTCTTTTTTATTTTTTGCTTGTAAGTATAGCATTATAAGAAAAGTTATCAATTCTATGTAATATTTCACTTATTCACTGGAGAGCACTTTTTTTCCCAACAAAATGTATTCTGACCCCAGAATAACACTGCGGCGAGCCGCCTCCGACCAGCAGAATGACGAGTCGCCACACGCAAGATTCTTCTCGTATCACACTTTATTGGAGCACAGCTTGGTTAAAGAAAAGATGGAAGGAAGACCCCGCAATCCTACAGCAGTCTGCTTATATAGGGATTAAGAACATGTGTCGCTCTGTGATTGGCTTTCGCCGATGGTGCGACTTGTGAGCCAGCATCGGATAGGTCGCTACTTTAAAACCTCATTAGTATACTTAGCGCAAGCGCAGTGGCCACAGGAAGGATGATTCAGCTTACTTCAGCTTCCTGCTGCGTGGCAGTTAGCTGACCGCGCCCTACATAACACTGTCATTTTTCTCTGATGCTTATGTGTATATGTGTTATTCCTTCAGGTAGAAAGGCTTTGGTTATCTAGTGCTACTTAACAAATGACAAATTATTAGCAAAAACAGTAACAATTATTTATTAGTCTTATCCTCTATCTTTCTGGCTAGGCAGTTGACTTATGGGGTTTTTCAGGCAGTTGCAATCTGACAGCACCTGGGGCTGAAGTCATCTCAAAGTCCACCTCTGTTAAGTGTCTGGAGGCTGCTGCTTCCTGCAAGCTAAGATCGCACTGGGAGCTCTCAGTTAGAACACCTACATGTGGTTTCTTCATGTGTCTGAGACTTCCACACATCACAGCAGCTGGACTCCAAGGGTGGGTGTCTCAGACAGAAAGGCAGATGGAAGCTGTGTTACATTTATGAATTAGTCTCAGAAGTCACACACCTGGACCTCATTTTAAAATGACATTCTAACCATATCTCCTTGCCCTAGATTACTTATGCCTCCTCCATGTCCCACTATCAAAAAAGGGCTTGGCAAATAAAAATTTTGATTAATAAATAAGTGAACTCAATGTTTTGATACCTGTAATTATATTTGCCTAAGGCTTATGTTACTCTTTCGATATCTATAATTTTCGATCGTAAACTTTTTAATTTAAAAAGATACATTATGAAATGAAGTTTAATTGGGTATCTTACTTTACTTAGCTTTAATAATTAAAAGATAGAATTGAAAAAAAACAGAGTTGAATCCCATTATGAAGCAGATACCAGGCCCATGATTAACAAGGCCATATAGAATTTGTCAGGATAAAACAGAAGGCTGTACTCTGCACTATACCAGGAAATAAAATTTAATATTTGGAATAATCAAATTCTCTGGAAAAACTAAGGACTTGTTTTGGTTTTATTGCAGTTCAACTTACTAAATGGCTTTCAAATATTAAGTAGACTTTCTAATTTAGATCACTTGTTTACATAATGTACTTTCCATCATGTTCAAGGTCCTCAGATGTGCTTGTATCTGTTGTTCACAGCTCTAGGGTCCTGGTTGAGGGAGCGAGTGGGGACTGAAGTTCAGCCTGTCCTCTGTCTACCAAGTCACATACCTTAGCACCAGCGTGCTCAGAGTACGTTCATGAGCTGCTCTTTTGAATTTGCATTAAAATGATGCCATATGGTTTAGTAGAGTCCCTGGTATGAGACATGATGTTACAGCAATTTCCTTCAAAGAAAATGGTATAATAAAAAGGCCACTAGAGTCTCGGCATAAAAAACAGATGCAGTGTGAATCCTGGCTCTGCCACTTACAGTACTGTGACTTTGCGAAAGTGATGCAACCTCTCTGAGCTTCAGGTTCCCCACAAATACAATGAAAATATCAATTCCTATTTTTCAGAGCTGATGTGAAGAACAGAGCTAATACATGAGAAGCATGAAATACAGTGTCTTACAGAGTAGAAATTATTTAAATAGAATCCATAATAAATTCTAAGAGAAGTTCTGTCATTGAGCTTTAATCCTTGGTTCTGTGATTGGTTTTTGATAGATACAGTTCTATTTTAGGTATGTAATTACATAAATCACTGGTTAAAGTCACAATAGGAAGAATAAAAGAAAGTAGTATGTTATAATTCAGTTCAGGAAAAACACTTCTGAACAAAATATTCCTAAGGATTTGCGTAAGAACTGATCAGTCTGAATTTTCAAAACTTAGTTTTCTAAATCCCTCAGCAGTTTGGGGGATTGGTTTCAGGACCCTCCCCCTCATATTACCAAAATCCATGGACACTCAAGTCCTTTATATAAAATGGCATAATAACTGAATATAGCCTATGCACATCCTCCCGTATACTTTAAATCAACTCTAGATTACTTATAATAGCTAATGCAATGTAAATACTATGTAAATAGTTGTCAGAGCATGGAAAATTCAGGTTTTGCTTTTTAGAACTTTCCTGAACTCCTTTTTTTTTTTTTTTTTTTAATATTTTTGATCTGTAGTTGGTTGAACCTGCTGATGCTACACCTGTGGATATTGGAGGCTGGCTGTAGTTCTCAAAATCTAGCTTCTTGGCACAAAAGGAATTGTCTTGTAAGATCACATCCTGTGATAACTTCCATTAGGCAAGAGCCTAGCCCAGGGGCAAGATCCAGGTAGCTCCTGGTTCAACCCCACTTTTGATTAGCCACACCTTGCTCGAAATGCAACGGATTCATCAGAATGATAAGACTCATGGTTAAAAATAAAGATTAAGTTAAAATAACAGCATCGATAAGATATATGCTTCTATTGCATACAGGCAAAAAAACCTCTCAAATGTGTGTTTAGAACATAATCCGACTGAATCATTGCCTCTTTCAATGATGTACCTCCAATTATCGTCATTGGCTTCAAATCTTAAATAATTAGAACTATCTCACAATGGAAATTACATGGCTATCTACTTCTTAATAAACAAGAAGTGATTTAAAATCTTCCTCAAACAAATTACGTGTATGTCTCATAGATGACTACAATTTAAATAGCTGCACAATGCAACCCCCAAAGCACAAAGTCCTTACCAAAGCATTTAAAGTGCTGTTTTGTCTCTCCTAGCTCATCTTGTGTACCTACTTCCCTTGCTTACATGCTCTGGCCAGGCCAGTCTTTCAGGTCTTCAAAAATATGTAGCCATAGGACCCTTGTACAGCTGTGCCCTCTCTCACTAATGTGTTTCCTCCTGCACTTTGCCTATATCACGTCTCAGCTTAAATCTCCATTCACAAAGATGCCGTCTCTGACACAGGATTAACAACTTAATCACTGTGAGCTTTTGTCATAACTCTCATTGCAAATAGAATCATGTATTTACTCTCTGATTACTGGTGTTTCTCCATGCCTCTTCCCACTAAGCCATATTTATTACCTTTATATGTCTAGTGCCAAGCAAATAGCAGGTCCCTCATAAATATTTGTTAAATGAATCAACAATTATATAAGGAGATGCAAAACCGTAAAAGTTTGAACATTTACAAATCAACACAAAGGGTCTGAAGAAAATCTTCACGAATAAATACAGCATTCATATGGAAGAAAAATAAGAAAATAGGTGAATTTTTCAAAAATAATGAAGCATGATCTCATCAAAGTAAATAAAGTAATAAACACCCTATAACCAACTATGTCTATGCATGGCTGCTCATTACATCATTGCTTAAAGCAATAAAAAATAACAATTACTTAAATGGCTAATTTAATCTGAAAAAATTTAATGCAAAGTATCATGCCTCACCATTAAGAATGGGTGTAGATTTGGGCTTATTACCAAGGAGAGTTGTTCAGGATATATTTATAACTGACAAGCTAGTATAACCATTGTGCCTCATATAATTCCATTGCAAGGGGTAGAGGCAGGAGTGACAAAATACAAATAGGAAACATGTTTGAACAACAGAACTACAGGTGATTTTTCACTCTTTATTGATATTTTTTGCCTATGGTTTCTATAATTTTCTATGAATACTGGATAGAGAGAGAAAGATTGATTTTAGGCATGTATGTCTTTGGCACATTTCTCTTTTTGCTGCATGTTTTTCTGCACAATTTGATCTCTTTAGATGTGTGTCTTCTCTCCTGAAGCACTTTACCAAGTATACTGAGACACAATGTTTACCCTCAAGGATTTCAGAGTCATACTGATGAAAAAGCTATCTATATAAGGGATTTTTGTTGTGTGCAATGAATCCAAGATATCTGATACAGAGGCAGTGAGAGAAAGGAGTCTCTCTGGAGAACAGTGCTTAGTTTCTAGGATAACTTCCTCCCTCCTCTGCTTCTTACCCTACAGTGGTGTCTGCATATAAAGAGGGAGGGTGTAGTTTATGTGACTTTGGCGGAGACAAAAGTAGGTCTTCTGATCACTGGGTGATGAATTTTGTACACCTATGAGACTTTACATCTCTAGCAGAAGTCTGCAGCTGGTATAACTCAAAGGCATTTCCTTTGGCTCAGAATCACCTCCAGATTTGCCACTAAAGGACCTCAACCATATCTCCCTCATTTGGTATCACAGACTTCTTTGTGTTCCTAGTATCCACTCCCTCCCCTTGGCTTTGCTCAGGTGACTACTTCTTTGCCTTCAACCCAGAGTCATTTTATTGTTAATGGGTCCCCTTAGCAGGTTCTTCATTAAGATGCTAGCTACTTCTGCAAGATTGCCCCAGGGAAACCAAGGGTAGCTGAGAAAGCTGAGCCTCACAGCTCCACCTGTAAAAGCGTGTAGCACTAACACATTTGATTTAACGAAGCAGAGCCCCTGATTGGGCAGCTTTTCAGGAGGCCACATCCCAGACTCACAAATGAGAAGGCAAGAAAGCCCTTATTTATCAGATATGCCTCTCCCTATCTTTAGTCTTTACAATCAACATTTTAAGCTTTAAAATGTGAATATTCTTTTTTAAAAATTAAAAGAATTGTAGATCACAGTGCTATTTGTTGAAAAGATATTAAGAGGACATAATCTTGCTGTTATACAAACTTCCTCATTGCAAGTACTAAGCTAATTATTGTTCCTTTCTGTGAGATACAAAAGAGAAAGTTGCTATAATACAATAAGTAGGGTCCAAAACATGAAGATGCAGAATTGCAGTACTGTGAAGTTACTGAAATAACCACAGCAGACCTGGGCAACTAGTTGACCTTGGATGCTAAAGGCTCTTCACAATCCAAAGCCAACTTTGTTCCGGCTGCAGTTTAGAATCACCTGGTGGCTTTTTTTTTGTTTTTTTTTTTTTTGAGAAAAGTTGGCTGACATCTTTGTTGCTCTGGGGGGCAGGGAGGGAGGGCTGTGTTCAAGAGCTCTTGGTGGGGCACGTCTGCCTCCTCTTCACCGTCCCTGGCGTCTGCTGTGCAGGATGGCGCTGGCTCTGCGGTTGGAGACTATGCTCAGATACCAAAGGTACTTGATTTTGCAGATTATGTTCTGGATACTGCTGAGGGTGGCAGGGGAGTTCTTGTTGATGGTGGTCTGCATGTAGGAGGTGGCGGGCTTTGTAAGGCCAGCTCTCCACTTCACCACCTCCAGGCCACTTCTGCCACCTGCTGCCGGCTCCACGCCACAGTCTTGTGGTCCATCAGCTGGTTGTAATGGAAAGAATTGTGGACCTTCAGATTATTGGGGTGGATGCCCTATATCTGTTTGTTCTTCTTGATCCAGAAATTGGAGCAGTTCCACAGGACCATTCACTGCAAATGTGTGGACTTGGAGGCAGCTCCTCTCCCAGCGGCAGCCAGAAAAGGAAAGTGATCAAACATTCATGAAGATGTTTATGGGGCTTGTGGCCGGCCAGTGTAATATGAAGGACAGGGACAATAATCCTGAGAATCTTCTGGTCAGTTAGCATCCAATTAGGGTTGATAGAAAAATACCAGATGCCCAATTAAATTTGAACTTCAGGTAAGTGACAAATAAGTTTTGTATTTGTATGTTGTATTTGTATTTGTATGTACATAAGTTTTGTATGTCCAAATACTACATGGACATACTAACACTAAGTAATTATTCGTTGTTTATCTGAAATTCAAATTTAACAGGTTATGCTGTATTTGTAAGCGTTAAATCTTCAACCTATATCCAATTCATTAGCCTTGTCAAGGAAACTGAGCCTGGAGAACACTGGAGATCCCTCTTTAACAAGACAGAGCTGCCTGCTTTTTCTCCTTCTCACATCCTACCTGCCTCACAAAATAAGAACATTAGCCTACTCCCAGCCCTCATTTTCAGGAGGTGGCAGGGGACTGGAACCAATGACAATACATCTTAATCCATGTTACTGTTACGAACGTTATAGCAGAGTTTTATGGTATAAACAATCTGATGATCTCAGAAGCACAGGGAACAAAGGGTACTGCTGAAAGAAAGACTTCATTTAAAATTAAAGCTGAGCATGCTCCATTTCTTTTTATGGTGATTATAGTTCCTTACATATTCTTTCATTCAAAAATAAAAGGGGTGGGCTTCCCTGGTGGCGCAGTGGTTGAGAGTCTGCCTGACGATGCAGGGGACGCGGGTTCGTGCCCCGGTCCGGGAAGATCCCACATGCCGCGGAGCGGCTGGGCCCGTGAGCCATGGCCGCTGAGCCTGCGCGTCCGGAGCCTGTGCTCCGCAACGGGAGAGGCCACAACAGTGAGAGGCCCGCATGCCGCAAATAAATAAATAAATAAAAAATAAAAGGGCAAAAGTCCCTTCAAGTCATTTGGCAGTTTAATATTAAGATATTATTTAATCTTCTAAAAGGTAAACTTAACAGCAGGACATGTGATAACCACAAAGCCTGTAAATCATATCTAGTTTAGAAAATTGAATTTGCTCATGTAAACTTGAAATGAGCTCACTAGCCTTGCAGTAATCAAATGACTACGCCATAAACAAACACACCAGCACTGACCTCCCCACACACGCAGTGTGCTCCTTTTTAAAGCATTTAAGTCTTTGGTCTAACTTGCTCCTTTAAGACCTGCTTGTAATAAATATTGCTTGAAATCTTATCCAATTCTTATCCACAGTACATGAAACTCCAGTCTTCTCACAGGACTTAATCCTAATTTTTTTTTTCAAATTAGATATTTCCTAAGGATACCTATGTTATCTCCTGCTTCTCTCTTCTTCCATCTTCCCATAATCCTCAGAAATGGAAATTGGCTTTCCCTTTTAATTCTAAGTTATGATTTCCTTCTACAGTCTTGATGTACTAGGCAAATGGGTATCTTGTCTACACTGTGGCTCAAACTATGAGATGAGTCTTCATTGCTTAATCCTAGATATTCTTTGAAGGAAAGGAAAAAAAGGAAAGGGATCTGGAAAATCTACCCAAGTTCAATAATACCACTATTTATACTTTTAAATACCACTGTAGTTTTCTATACATTCTTTCCTTAATAGGCCCTATTTCTTTCTTTTATAAATCTTCATTCTTCTCCAAAGTAACAGATGTCTCAGGCAGAAAAGGGCCAAGGATAAAAGTTCACAAAGGCAAATAAGAAAATCACATTAAGGATTTTAAAGCGTCACTGCTGTTACATCATCAAGGAAGAGAAGAAAAAATTTATAAAAAAGCTATGTTTTATATAAACACTTAAATTTTAAATATTTAAAAAAGCTATTTTTTAAAGAGACAACAGACTTCCTAATTGGCGTCAGTATATCCATGAACTGCAAACTTAATTTCCTATTTCCCCTGCTTTGGACACTATGTGGACTTAAAAATGAAAAGTATTTGCAAACTGTCTTTTAGAACTTAACCACTTTGTAAGTAGATGGACTTCTGTACTTAATAATGTAAACAATCTTTAAAGCAAATCCAACGTATATATTCTTATCAAGGCTACTTTGAGAACTTGTGGGCTTACTCTGATGAAAACGAGTCAAAGTTATGATCTACTCAAAAGAAAATAAAACAGAGAAAAAATGATAGAAGTAACAGTTTAATAGCGTTTCACTGAACAGCTGGACCAATTCCGAAAATTTTCTCAATATTTTAAAATGAGAATCTCATTAACAAGGCAAAGAATTCTGGGAGGATAAGTGGATCTTAAAACAATTTCAAGAAACAATATACAATTAAGCTGCCATATGTGTTTCCTCTGTATGAGTGATACACAATATATAATGAGGTAGGGGCTACAACACTTCACAGACTTTTTACTTTTACCATGAAAGTCTTCCAGACATTCTAAGGGATGTTAAAATTAGTCTGGAAGAATATCTACTTCTCTTGAAAGTTGCCATTGTTGGCTTTGAGAAAGATATTCCTTCACTACTAGGCACTGAAGCATATACCATCAGTCATGATGAATTACTATCTCATCTGTTGTCCCTTTTTAGGTTCAAGCAAAGGAAAAGAGTGACAAATTCTAATTGGTGAAACAAGTGATCAGATTTAACCCAAGTATTTCAAATTTGCGCCTAGATGGCTTTTGACTACAAACGAAAGTAAACTTTTGCAAATACAGAGTCTTGCTGTGCTTCTCTCCACTCCACAAGTGTTTCCATATATTCATTTACTCAACAGATATATATATTAACTGCCTACTGTGAGCCAGGAATGCTTACAGAGACAAGGAATGCAAGAGTAACGTTTCACTTTATGGAACAATCCACCCAACAATATCAGAATACCCATTCTTTTTAAACATATGGAAAAAAGAGCAAAAATTACAAGGTATAATGGAGATCACAATTCACTGGAGGGGGAGAGTGGATAGACAAACTGACAAGTATATAAATTCTCTGGGAAAATTAAAGAAGTAAGGGAGATAGTGGTGTTGGTGGGTGGCTGGGGGGGTGCGCCGAGTGCAATTTTAAGTATGACAGAAAAGGAAGGCTGCACTGAGAAAAAGACTTCCAGAAGTCTGAAGTATGTGAGTGAACAATCCACAGTGAAGAACGTACCTGACAGAGGATACAGGAAGTACAAAATCCTTGATATGGTGTGCACCAAATGTTGAAGAGGAAGTGAAAAACGGGAATTCTTGTACATTGTTGAGGGAATGTGTTATAATCACTTTGACAAAAGTCTTTTGTTTCCTTATAAAACTAGGTATATATCTACCCTGTAACCCAGCAATTCTCATCCTAGATGTGACCAAGAGAAACAAAAACATACATCCACAGAAGGATATATACAAGAATGTTCAAAGCAGCTGTATCCATAGTAAAGCAAAACTGGAGAAAACACATATGTCCATCAACTGGTGAACGGATAAAAAATAATCTGTGGTATAGTCATATAATGAAATACTATGCAGCAATAAAAATGAACATGCAAAACATGCAAAAACATGAATGAAACTCAAAACCTATGCTGAGTAAAAGAAGGCTTGTCCAAATTATTTCATTTATTTTAAGTTCTAGAAAATAAAACTAATCTATGAGGGGGCTAATGGGAATTATTAACAGGGAATAGCGTTAAAGGTTGACTAGGAAAATTTCTGTGGTGATAGTAACATTTTATGTCTTGATAGGGGTTTAGTTACCCAGTTGTATGCAACTGTCAAAACTCATTGAAAGGCATAATAAATTTAATATTTCCTTGTAGGTTTTTTTTTTAACATCAAAAAGAAACGATTTTTAAAATGCTAATCAGATACTGACATCAAGCTAATGATATTCGTGCTGAAGTGTTTAGGAGTGAAGGGTGCTGGTGTCTGCAACTTGTTTTGAAATATAGGTAAAACAAGATGAATGATGGATTAATAACCAGATGAACTGAGTATGTGGTATGTCTAGAAATGTTAATAAAAGAATCTAGCTAGTGGATGTATGGATTTTCAAGGTAAAAATTCTTTCAACTTTTACATAAGTCCATTATTTTCATAATAAAGTACTGAAGCACCTACGGTGTGCCCTACTGGGAGGGTCTCCTTGGTCCAGCTGGGCTAGAAGCTAGCTCTGCTGAGCTCTCCAGCTGCTCTGTAATCAATGCACATGCACACAGGGGCTAGGAACAGGGGAGCTGCTGGCCCAGAAGAGGATGGGGAAGAAACTCAGAAGTTTGGGCTCAGGGAAAACTGTATTCACCCTGTTCATCTATTTCATTAAGCAACGTTGGGCATTAGTGGGCTGGCACCAGAACCAGTGCCAGGAGTTGTTAATTACTAGCATCCTTCATACTTCCTTGATGCCTCCAGGAAGACCGAGCAGATTTATCAAACACTTTTAGACTATTTACAGATGCTAGTCATTTTTCTGAGACTTCTACAGGTACTAAGGCATCTAATCCCCACAGTAAGTCTATATAGTAAGTTCAGATATTTATAGACAGACAAACTGAGGCACAGAGAGGTAAAAGATGTAAAGCTGGTAAAGTCAGAATTCAAACTCAAGTGGTCTGACCCCAGATTCTCAGCCTTCCATTGCAACTCTAAGCTCCCTTGCAGTTGAGATACTTTTAAGTATTAATCACTGCTCCAGGCCCATTTTACAAGGCTTTTCCTGAAATCTTCACTACAAACTTGCTGGAGTGATATGGTATTCTCACTCAATTTTTTCGGTGAGGGAAAAAATGTCTGTTCTATGTTGTTCAAGTGAAGGAACTGGGAATCCAATGAACACCGTATTTATTTATTTATTATTGCTATTTTATTTTCTCCATCTGTCATTCAGTTATGCAACAAATATTTTTTGTACACATATTCTGAGTTGAGAATATCAGGATGAACAACCAGATATAGTCTCTGCTCTTGGAGCTCAGAGTCCAACAGGAGAAAAGGATAACGTAGAAGTGACTGGATAAAAGAATTTCAGCACATATGTACCACAGCAAATGAAATGGGATAAGTTACTGGATGGTATTTGGAGGGTGGGCAGCTTTAGCTGGGATGGACAGGCAAATCCTCTCAGAAGCAATTGCTTTAAAGCTGAGGCCTGAGAGATGAAAAGGAGCTGGCCTATATGAAGAAATGAGAGGAAAATGTTCCAGGCAGAGGGACCAGCAAGGACAAGGTCATGGGGGCAGGAAAGTACTTGGTGTGTTCAAGTAATGAGAAGAAGTTCAGGGTGGCTGGGACATTGTGTGTGTGTGTGTGTGTGTGTGTGTGTGAGAGAGAGAGAGAGAGAGAGAGAGAGAGAGAGAGAGAGAGAGGCAGCAGGGTGGGTGAGGGAATGAGGCCACAGAGGCAAACAAAAGTCATATCAGGTAGAGCCTTTACAGATAAGCATTTTTTTAAAATTTTACTCTAAGCTGGTAGGAAGCCCTTGAAGGTATAAATACAAGAAAAAAATGGAAAAAGAAAAGAAACATCAAGGAGACAAAATTAATAAGAGACAAGAAAGGAAGAAGTAGTAAAAATAGGTTGGATAAACAATGATGAGACAAGTTCTACTGGCCTCTTTGGACCGTCATCATTTTAACTGTGAGAGTAACAAGAAATCATTGACTATTTCTGAAAATAGCAATAATATGATCTGACATACATCTCACAAGGTCCATTCAAGATGCTGTTTGACTAAAATTGTGGAGTGGGATAGGGTGTGTAGGGGAAGTACAAAAAACAGAAAGAGCAGAGCGAAGGCTATTACAAAGATGTAAGCAAAAATGATGACAACTTAGACTAGCATGGTAGTAGTGCGGTGGTGAGAAGTAGCAGAATTTAGTATTAACCAGAAGATTGAACCGACAGGATTGCAGATGCATTTTTCTAAAGTTTTTAGTTACAATTATCCCAGCTTAGCTGGAAAAAGAATCTTGTGTTTCTATTTTTATTCACTACAAAATGTTTTCTAATTTCCCTTTTGATTTCTTCTTTGGCCCATGAATTAGTTAGAAGCGTGTTGTTTAATTTCCAAGTATGTAGATATTTCCCAGATAGCTGTCTATTATTTTCAATTCCATGCTACTGTGGTTTGTGAACATATTGTTTACGATTTTAATCTCCTTGCATTTATTCAGATTTGCTTTATATCTCAGTATAGGCTTTATCTTTATATGCTCTGTGCATGTTTAAAAAGAAGCTGTAAAAATAGATAGATAAATAAATAACTAATTAGGTTTCTACCTAACATTAAAAAATAGTCATAATAAAAACTAAAAAGAAGGTGTGTTCTGATATTGTTGGGGGACTGCTCTATAATGTAAGTTAGGTAAATTTCTTTGAAATGCTTTCTGTCTTCTATATCCTTACTAACAATCTGTCTACTTATTTTATCAATTATCCAACACAATTTTAATTTATACATTTATTTTTTTCATTCTTGTCAGGTTTTGCCTTCACTTATGCTCTGAAGATCATCTAATTTGACCTTCTCAAGTAATCCATCCATTTATATATTCCTTCTAAACCTTGCATGATGAATTTTTCGTCTATACTTGATCAGTTCCAACATGCTCTGGGATCTACCATCTTGAAATACATACACTCCCTTTATTTCACATTTATAATCAAAAGACTTCCCCATCTTCTATTGCCCTTTGATAACTAAACATCTCGAAAGAGTTGTCTATATACAACGGCTCAAGTTCTTCTGCTTCTATTCCCACTACAATATATTCTAATCTAATTTTATCAGCACTTTGGGCAGAATGTGCCTTTACCAAGTTCACCAAGTAACTGAGAAGGCCAAATCCAATAAGCACTTCTCTATTTTTGTCTTAGACTCTTAGCTACATTTGACACTATCAGGCACTCTTTCTTTTTTGTTAAATTGAGGTATAATTTACATAGAGTCAAATGCACAAATCTTAAGTGTACAGTTCAATGAGTTTTGACAAATATAAACAAAGACACTGAACTACTGATATTTCTATACACTCCAGAAAGTCATCTTGTATTCCTTTCTAGTCAATCTTTCCATTTCTGGAAACAACCATTGTACTCATTTCTATCATTAGAAATCTGCTTTACCCGTCCTTGAAACTTACATAAATGAAATAATATAATAGGTAATCTATTGTGTCTGATTTCATTCACTAATGTTTTTGAGACTTATGTACGTTTTGTCTATAAGTCATATTTTTTTTATTGCTAAGTGTATTCATTTTCTATTGCTGTGTAACAAATTACCACAAACTTAATGGCACAAGACAGCATTCATGTATCATTTCACAGTCTCCATGGGTCAGGAGTTGAGTCACAACTTAGCTGAGTACTCTGCTCAGAGTTTCACAAGGCTGAAATCTAGATGCGTCAACTGGGCTACATTTCCTTCAGAAGCCAGGGTCCTCTTCCAAGCTCAACGGACTGTTGGCTAAACTCAGTTCTCTGTGGTTGTAGGACTGAGTTTCCATTTTCCCATTGACTGTCAGCCAGGGTCTGCTATCAGCTCCTTGAGGATCTTGAAATTGCTTGCCACATGGATCTCTCACAAATCTCATAATATAGAAGCTTATTTCTTCAAAGCCAACAGGAGAACATCTCTATATCTTCAGAAAGAGCCCAGTCCTACTTTTAAGTGTTTTGACCTGATTAAAGCAGGACACCTGGGAAGATTTCCTTTTTAACTCAAAATCAGCTGATATGAAATATTAATTACACCTACAAAAATCCCTTCACCTATCCACAAGATACAATCTAATCACAAGCGTGAGATCCCATCATATTCACCTGAGCTGCCCATACTCAAGGGGAGGGGACTATTCAGGGCATGTGTATCAGTAGGTGGGAATCTTGGAGTTCATCTTAGAATTCTGCCTACCACATTAAATATTTTGTATACCACAAGTTTATATTTTTTTTCCTATTTGTGGTTACCTCAACTTTAATTCTTTGGCTACTATGAATAAACTTGCTATGAACATCTAAGTATAAGTATTCTGTGGACATATTTTTCATTTCTCTTGGGTAAATATCTAGGAGTAGAATCACTGGGTCATAGAATAAGCATATGTTTAAATTTACAAGAAAGTTCCTATCAGTTCTCCAAAGTAACTGAATCACTTTATATCCTGTCCAGGAATGTATGAGAGTTCTGGTTCCATGTTTTCACCAGCATTTGGTATTGTCAATCACAAAATTTTGCCATTCTAATGAGTATGAAGTGGTTGTGGTTTTAATCTGTTTTTCCCTAGTGATTAATGATATTAAGCATCTTATTATATGCTCATTGGTCATTAGAACATTTTTGTGAAGTATCTTGTGCCAATATTATGAAGTCTTCCCAATATTTTAAATTGGACTGTTTGCCTTTTAATTACCAAGTTGTAGAGCTTCTTTTTATTCTGCAAGTTCTTTGTCAAGTATATAAATGGTTAATGTTTCTTCCTGGTCTGTGGTTTGCTTATTCAATCGTTAATGGTGTCTTTTGAAGAACAGATGCTTTAATTTTAATTTAGTCCAATTTATCAGATTCTTTTACTTATAAATGTATTCTATTATGATGCAGGCTAAAAAATACTACCTAAGCCAAAGTTGTAAAGATATATCCTTATATTTTCTTCTATATGTTTAGAGCTTTAGCTTTTTTCTTTTGGTCTGTGATCTTATTTGAATTAAATTTTATATAATGAGAGCTAGAAATCAAAGTTCCTTTAATTTATTTTTTGCAATATGGCTATCTGGATGTTTCAGCATCCTTTGTTGCAATTATTTCCTATTCTGTCTTTCTTGAAACTCTTCTCTCTTATTTTTAAATATATATATATATATATTTTTTTTTCCTTCAGGAATCAGCCAAAACCTCTCTTTTATAACACTCTCTTCTTATATGATTTTGCCTTTTTCCATGACTATCAATGAAATCTAAATACTGATGATATCTAAATGTATATCTGCATTTGAGTACTTTCCCCTGGGTATCCAGATAAGTCAATTCAACTGTCTGTTTGACATTGTCCCTCGAATGTTTCCAAGGCATCTTAAATTCAACATAGCGAAAAACACTCTTAATTTCCCAAATAACAGAACTGTTCCATCCATATAACTTTTCCTCATTTCCACAAATATTATTACTTTGCTCTCTGCAATATAAAATTATGCTTAACTCACTTCTTTCCTTATCATCCTCAGCCAATAAGAGTAAACCTTCAATTTTTTTCCCCAAATCATCTGAAATCCAGCTAATTTTTAAGATCTGCTCTATCTCTTCAATACCCACACACAACTATCTCTCACCTGGACTGCTACAGCAGCCTATTAACAAGCTCTCTTCTTCACTCTTGCCCACCTCTAATCTATTCCTCTCAAAGCAGCCAAAGTGATCATTTTAAAATACACATTGTATTATATAACTCCCCTGCCTAAAATACTTCAATAACATTTACTCAATGAACTAAATAAATATGTATTAATCATTTACTGTGTCTCAAGCACTGTTCAAAGTACTGGGGATATAATGGTAATTACAAAAAGACATGGTTCCAGGACATATTTAAAGTGATGAAAGGGAAAAATCTACAGCCAAGATTACTCAATCCAGCAAGGATCTCATTCAGATTCGACAGGGAAATTAAAACCTTTACAGACAAGCAAAAGTTAAGAGAATTCAGCACCAGCAAACCAGCTTTAAAACAAATGCTAAAGGAACTTCTCTACGCAGGAAACACAGAGAAGGAAAAGACCTACAATAAAAAACCCAAAATAATTAAGAAAATGGTAATAGGAACATACATATCGATAATTACCTTAAATGTAAATGGATTAAATGCTCCCACAAAAAGACACAGACTGGCTGAATGGATACAAAAACAAGACCCGTATATATGCCATCTACAAGAGACCCACTTCAGACCTAGGGACACATACTGACTGAAAGTGAGGGGATGGAAAAAATATTCCATGCAAATGGAAATCAAAAGAAAGTGGGAGTGGCAATTCTCATATCAGAAAAAATAGACTTTAAAATAAAGACTATTACAAGAGACAAAGAAGGACACTACATAATGATCAAGGGATCAATCCAAGAAGAAGATATAACAAATGTAAATATTTATGCACCCAACATAAGAATCCTCAATATATAAGGCAAATGCTAACAGCCATAAAAGGGGAAATCGACAGTAACACAATCATAGTAGGGGACTTTAACACCCCACTTTCACCAATGGACAGATCAACCAAAATAAAAATAAATAAGGAAATACAAGCTTTAAAAGACATATTAAACAAGATGGACTTAATTGATATTTCTAGGACATTCCATCCAAAAACAACAGAATACACTTTCTTCTCAGGTGCACATGGAGCATTCTCCAGGATAGATCATATCTTGTGTAACAAATCAAGCCTTGGTAAATTTAAGAAAACTGAAATTGTATCAAGTACCTTTTCCGACCACAATGCTATGAGACTAGATATCAATTACAGGAAAAAAACTGTAAAAAATACAAACACATGGAGGCTAAACAATATGCTACTAAATAGAGATCACTGAAGAAATCAAAGAGGAAATCAAAAAATACCTAGAAACAAATGACATTGAAAACACGACAACCCAAAACCTATGGGATGCAGCAAAAGCAGTTCTAAGAGGGAAGTTTATAGCAATACAATCCTACCTCAAGAAACAAGAAACATCTCAAATAAACAACCTAACTTTACACCTAGAGCAATTAGAGAAAGAACAACAACAAAAAAAAACCCACAGTTAGCAGAAGGAAAGAAATCATAAAGATCAGATCAGAAATAAATGAAAAAGAAATGAAGGAAACGATAGCAAAGATCAATAAAATTAAAAGCTGGTTCTTCGAGAAGATAAACAAAATTGATAAACCATTAGCCAGACTCATCAGGAAAAAAAGGGAGAAGCCTCGAATCAACAGAATCAGAAATCGAAAAGGAGACGTAACAATTGACACTGCAGAAATACAAAGGGTCATGAGATATTACTACAAGCAACTCTATGCCAACAAAATGGACAACCTGGAAGAAATGGACAAATTCTTAGAAAAGTACAACCTTCCCAGACTGAACCAGGAAAAAATGGAAAATATAAACAGACCAATCACAAGCACTGAAACTGAAACTGTGATTAAAAATGTTCCAACAAACAAAAGCCAAGGACCAGATGGCTTCACAGGCAAATTCTATCAAACATTTAGAAAAGAGCTAACACCTATCCTTCTCAAACTCTTCCAAAATATTGCAGAGGGAGGAACACTCCAAAACTCATTCTCTGAGGACCCCAGCACCCTGATACCAAAACGAGACAAAGATGTCACAAAAAAAGAAAACTACAGGCCAATATCACTGACGAACATAGATGCAAAAATCCTCAACAAAAATACTAGCAAACAGAATCCAACAGCACATTAAAAGGGTCATACACCATGATCAGCTGGGGTTTATCCCAGGAATGCAAGGATTCTTCAATTTACGCAAATCAATCAGTGCAATACACCATATTAACAAATTGGAGGAGAAAAACCATATGATCATCTCAATAGATGCAGAAAAAGCTTTGGACAAAATTCACCACCAACTTATGAAAAAAACTCTCCAGAAAATTGGCATAGAGGGAAGTTACCTCAACATAATAAAAGCCATATATGACAAACCCACAGCCAACATCATTCTCAATGGTGAAAAACTGAAAGCATTTCCACTAAGATCAGGAACAAGACAAGGTTGCCCACTCTCACACTATTATTCAACATACTTTTGGAAGTTTTAGACACAGCAATCAGAGAAGAAAAAGAAATAAAAGGAATCCAAATCAGAAAAGAAGAAATAAAACTGTCATTGTTTGCAGATGACATGATACTATACATAGAGAATCCTAAAGATGCCACCAGAAAACTACTAGAGCTAATCAATGCATTTGGTAAAGTAGCAGGATACAAAATTAATGCACAGAAATCTCTTGCATTCCTATATACTAATGATGAAAAATCTGAAAGAGAAATCAAGGAAACACTCCCATTTACCACTGCAACAAAAAGAATAAAATACCTAGGAATAAACCTACCTAAGGAGTCAAAAGACCTGTATGCAAAAAACTATAAGACACTGATGAAAGAAATTAAAGATGATACAAACAGATGGAGAGATATACCATGTTCTTGGATTGGAAGAATCAACATTGTGAAAATGACTATACTACCCAAAGCAATCTACAGATTCAATGCAATCCTTATGAAACTACCAATGGCATTTTTCACAGAACTAGAACAAAAATTTCACAATTTGCATAGAAACACAAAAGACCCCGAATAGCCAGAGCAATCTTAAGAAAGAAAAATGGAGCTGGAGGAATCAGGCTCCCTGACATCAGACTATACTACAAAGCTAGAGTAATCAAGACAGTACGGTATTGGCACAAAAACAGAAATATGGATCAATGGAACAGGATAGAAAGCCCAGAGATAAACCCATGCACATATGGTCACCTTATCTTTGATAAAGGACGCAAGAATATAAAATGGAGAAAAGACAGTCTCTTCAATAAGTGGTGCTGGGAAAACTGGACAGCTACATGTAAAAGAATGAAATTAGAACACTCTACAACACTATACACAAAAATAAACTCAAAATGGATTAAAGACCTAAATGTAACATCAGACACTATAAAACTCTTAGAGGAAAACATACGTAGAACACTCTGACATAAATCACAGCAAGATCCTTTTTGACCCACCTCCTAGAGAAATGGAAATAAAAACAAAAATAAACAAATGGGACCTAATGAAACTTAAAAGCTTTTGCACAGCAAAGGAAACCATAAACAAGATGAAAAGACAACACACAGAATGGGAGAAAATACTTGCAGATGAAGCAACTGACAAAGGATTAATCTCCAAAATATACAAGCAGCTCAAACAGCTCAATATCAGAAAAACAAACAACCCAATCCAAAAATGGGCAGAAGACCTAAATAGACATTTCTCCAAAGAAAATATACAGATTGCCAACAAACACATGAAAGGATGCTCAACATCACTAATCATTAGAGAAATGCAAATCAAAACTGAAATGAGGTATCACCTCACACCAGTCAGAATGGCCATCATCAAAAAATCTACAAACAATAAATGCTGGAGTGTGTGGAGAAAAGGAAACCGTCTTGCACTTTTGGTGGGAATGTAAATTGATACAGGCTCTATGAAGAACAGTACGGAAGTTCCTTAAAAAACTAAAAATAGAACTACCATATGACTCAGCAATCCCACTGCTGGGCATATACCCTAAGAAAACCATAATTCAAAAAGAGTCATGTACCACAATGTTCATTGCAGCACTATTTACAATAGCCGGGATAGGGAAGCAACCTAAATGTCCATCAACAGATGAATGGATAAAGAAGATGTGGCACATATATACAATGGAATATTACTCAGCCATAAAAAGAAACGAAATTGAGTTATTTGTAGTGAGGTGGATGGACCTAGAGTCTGTCATACAGAGTGAAGTAAGTCAGAAAGAGAAAAACAAATACCGTATGCTAACACTTATATATGGAATCTAGAAAGAAAAAAATGGTTCTGAGGAACCTAGAGGTAAGAGAGGAAAAAAGACATAAACGTAGAGAATGGACTTGAGGACACGGGGAATGGGAAGGGTAAGCTGGGATGAAGTGAGAGAGTGGCATGGACATGTATACACTACCAAATGTAAAAACAGATAGCTAGTGGGAAGCAGCTGCATAGTACAAGGAGATCAGCTCGATGCTTTGTGACCACCTAGAGGGGTGGGATAGGGAGGGTGGAAAGGAGGGAGACGCAAGAGGGAAGAGATATGGGGATATATGTATACGTAGAGCTGATTCACTTTGTTATAATGCAGAGACTAACACACCACTGTAAAGCAATTATACTCCAATAAAGATGTTAAATAAAAAAGACATGGTTCCTAACTTCATAAATTTACATTTATCCAATATTCACACACACACACACACACACACACACACACACACACACACACAGCTATAAAATGTTAACTCTGTCAATTATACAGAAGAGTAATGAATAGTGCTATGAATATCTTCAAATAGGAATTTTATATGGTTAGGAGACAAAGCAAGGCTCCTTGGGATACAGATTCTTTAGCATAAATTGTCTAAAAAACAGGGGCTCAAGTAGAAAACTATGCATGTAAATGTGCAGATTTAAGGTATGATAAGGCATGACAAGGACACAAAGATAGAAGGACAGATAACTAGGGCAGAAAGCAAAAGAGAACAAGATGAACTTTGCCAAAAAAGGAAGGAGCCAATCTTGCAGGCCTTGTTAAATAGTATTTTCTTCTTCCTTAAAATACCAGAGAACAATTTGAGAAAGATCACTGTGGCTACAGTGTAGAAATTATACAGAAAGCGGACAGAGCTTTGGGAAGTTTCAGCAATGATCTAGAGCAAGTGGAATGGCAGCACTTTCGTGCTTCAGGATGCATACCCATTCTGCCTGCAGTGATCTCCTCCACTTGTCAGGTCTCAGATTAAATGTTTCCTCTTCAATGGAGGCCTTCCCTGACCACCAAAAACATAAAATGTTTTTCACTCAGATCTATTATTTTCTATCATCACCTTGTTTGCTTCTTTCTTAGCACTTTCATACTTTGTAATCAGCACTTCTCGTTCATTTCTATCTCCAACACTAGAGTATTTGCGCCAGGAGAGTGGGGACCCTGTCTGTCTTTTTTTGCCGCTTGGAAATTGTCAGTACACGCACCGGTGGCTGCTTCATGGTTGTTCTCAAAAGAAGTTAATCAAATGAAGTAGTATCACTGTCTTCAACATGTTAGCTTTCCTCTCTTCATAGTATATGCCACCTTAGCTCAAGTATGCTCAGTTAAACCTTTCAACAACTGCTCCATACCTACATGTCACGTGTTGGGCAAAGTGTTACGGATAGATGACTTGCAAAACCATGTGGTATCTATCAATGGTTTAGAGCAAGGGTTCTGGAATCAGTCTGCTTGGATTTGAAATAAAGTTATTCTACTTCCCAGCCGTGTGATGTTGGGAAATTTCCTTAGCATCTCTGGATCTCAGTTTCCCCATCTGTCAAATGGTGATATTGAGTTCCTCATAGCATTGTGTGAGTATTAAAGCCCGCCTGTGGTTTTTAGCTATTATTCATTCCACTGGGCAAAGCAGAAATTGAAATCAAATTAATAGTTTATTACAAACATGTGTCAAGAAGGAGAATTACAGGAGAGTAATTCTGTAGGAGAGTATACAATAGATTGATATACTTATTATTATGTAACAAGCAGTCCTGCTATTTAGTGGAAAGTAAGAGAAAACTTGACTTCATTCCATGTTCAGGTTCATCCTGCCAAAGCACGTTAAGGAGATGAGTTGAAGAAAGCTCTGAAATCTCAAGTAAAAGCTCTACTGTCATGAAAAAATAGTAGTTGCTAACTGTGTATTTATGTGTGTGTAGTCGTCTCATGTATCAGATTTCACACATATCTGCTGGCTAATACTGCTTATAACAAACTACTCAAACGCTAAGTGGCTTAAAATAGCAATCATTAATTCTCACTAATCTTGGGTCCACTGGGGGTTGGCTGACGTAGGTAGGCTGGACTTCGCTATCTCCCTCTCTCCCTCTCTCTCTCTCTCCATATATATATAATATATATATGTATATAATATATATATATAATATATATTATATATATATATATATTTTGCCAAGCCCAAGTCTAGCCTACATCAGCCAACCCCTCTATACCTCATGTTTCTCTTTCTCCTCCTGGAACCAGCAGTCTAGTGCAAGAGTTTTTCTTATGGCCAGGGCAGAAGTTATTCACACAACTGGAAGCCACACATGAACTCTGAAGTGGCATACTGGTACTAATGCAACATTTTATTGAAAAGAGAGTCTCGGTCTCGGGGCTGAACTCAAAGTTAAAGGGTAGGGAAATAAATGTCACCATTTGTATGGAAATAGCTGCAAAGTATATGGCACATGACTTGGATACAGGATGGATGAGGAACTGGATCCTGGATACAGGGAAACATGAAGAATAATTCAATTTACCAAATCTACTCAATTTGTTCTTCATTTTTCCTGCAGAGACAGGGATACTGAATGTAGATTTGACAAAGAAATAAATATGGGAAAACATACACCACTCTACCATGTGAGAGTTTAACATGTAATCATAAGTAGACTTTTAACTAAAATAGACAAATAGGAAGAATGAAAAAGAAAGACAAGGCAATATTGTTTTTCTCTGAAACTTTAAGATAAATGCCACTAGTTATAGCAACTATTTTGTAGGTATAGGACAGAATAAAGAAATGAAGCATCTTTTGTAACTGATGATTACAGTTGTTACTCCTTTTACTAAACGTTCCCTTATTGTACAGGATATTTTTAGTAAGATAATGCCATTTTTCTGTTTTTTTCTTATCACAAGTCAAGCTCTATTTCTTATGGGATTACTTTGGGCAGGAAGTATTTTATAGTTTGATGGTGCCCTTTCAGGACCTTTTCTTACATAAAAGACACTTATTTTATTTATTTATTTTTGGCTGCTTGGGTCTTCGTTGCTGCGCATGGGCTTTCTTTAGTTGCGGCAAGTGGGGGCTACTCTTCCTTGCAGTGCATGGGCTTCTCATTGCGGTGTCTTCTCTTGTTGTGGAGCACCGGCTCTAGGCATGCGAGCTTTGGTAGCTGTGGCACTCAGGCTCAGTAGTTGTGGCTCACAGGCTCTAGAGTGCAGGCTCAGTAGTTGTGGCGCACGGGATTAGTTGCTCCGCGGCACGTGGGATCTTCTCGGACCAGGGCTCGAACTCATGTTCCCTGCATTGGCAGGCGGATTCTTAACCACTGTGCCACCAGGGAAACCCCGTAAAAGACACTTAAAAAAAACAGTTTTATTCTGTAATTGCCTCGATTTCAGGCTCGTTTTTACCAAGCTATGTAAGGAAATCTAATCACGTTAAGAAACTGAATTATATGATCTGGCTTCAATCCTAAAATGGCCATTTTCCTTTTTTTCTTTTTTTTTAATAGAAAGGACTTTTTTTTTTTTTTTTTTTTTTTTTT
>NW_020837984.1:3508358-3586408 GCF_003676395.1 Aethalodelphis obliquidens
TTTTTTTTTTTTTTTTTTTTTTTGCGGTACGCGGGCGTCTCACTGTTGTGGCCTCTCCCATTGTGGAGCACAGGCTCCGGATGCGCAGGCTCAGCGGCCATGGCTCACGGGCCCAGCTGCTCCGTGGCATGTGGGATCTTCCTGGACTGGGGCACGAACCCGTGTCCCCTGCATCAGCAGGCGGACTCTCAACCACTGCGCCACCAGGGAAGCCCAAGAAAGGACTTTTTAAACTAATTTTCCCAGTTTTTATATTTCCTTTAACTACTGCAAGACTACTGTATAGGACAGTGCATTAAGATGTGAATTTTAGTATAAAAATTTACGAAAGTAAGGTTATTCTAATATCTTCCTTCACCTAAGAACAACTACTTCATGTAACATATCAAAAGGAAAAGAAAAACTTCTAAATGATACTTAAATCTGTTGCAATTCCCAATTGTCCAAAAATAAAAGAGAAACATCCACTCTGAAAAACTGTTTGCTTTAGGAGGTAGTAGTAAATGTTAAACGTTTAAGACTTTCTCTTCTATTCCTGTTTTTTTTACAAAGCCCCTTATTCTAAGGCTCTCAGAGAACTCGACACAACCAAATTCTACCCCTATGAATCATAGAATTACAGTCAAAAAGGGACTTAAGAGTTCACTTAGCCTACTTCTTTTGTTTAATTTAAGAGGAAATTGAGTTGAGGGGAGAGAAGACTAAGTCTGTCAAGAAAAGACCTAGGGCTGTGGCCATAGACAGTCACAGATACAAATACCATCTTTACCACTCAGAAACTATGTGACTTGGAACCTAGCTCATTTCAGTTTCCTTATCTGCAAAATGAGGGTAACAACATATCCCTTGAAGTGTAATTGTAAGGATTCAATGAGCAAATATATATTCAAAGGGCCTTGACTATAATAGATACCACTTAAGGTCATAAAGCTAGTTAGTTTCAGATATGAGAAACCAGAAATTCTTCAATTCCAGTCCAGTTAGTTACCTTTCCCCATCTTGTTTATGTTCACCCTGTTCAACATACATATATACAATTTACTGGTAATATAGGAGTCACACATACAGCTCTTAAACCATCATTTACACAGATGGTACAAATAAGAGATTAAAGAGAGACTTGCCAGTGCCTGTAAAAATGAGCTGAGACACCAGTGCCAACAACAGACATTCCTGATGTGTGAAGAAGACTGTAAGTGAGCATATTTCTCCCTCTCTCTCACTCTCCAGATCATGATAACATATATTATCACAGTCTGTCATACGTGTCATATTTCAACATGTCAGGATTGCATGCAAAGGAAATGAATGAAATCCCAAAAGGCAAACATCCAAGAGTACTTTTTCTCTCATTCCTTTATACATCTAGAGTTTTTCAACTCAGCGTTCTGACACCCCAGTAATGACGGTAATATCCTGTTAGAACAAACACCTCTCAGACTTGATTCTGTTGCAGACCTAAAATGAGGTGCTCCTATGATACGTTTACTTAGTGATAAGTGAATTTCTATTGAAGAGCATTTGAAAGGGAGGTTCACAGCTTGCTTTCACTAGTTTCTGTGCAACAAAAGCCACACCCTAAAACTAATTCATGTATAACACCTGTCAGTTTTCTTTGGCTTGATACATCTCATCAGACATTGGAAAGCGCTTTTCACCACTGTAACACTGTACCACCACTCTATATTGTGAGGCCCCATTCACAGGAGTATATTCTAAACACTTCCTCTATACCAAGCACTCTGTTATCTAATTTAATCATCAATATAGGCAGAAGAGTTAAGCATCATGATGCTCATTTTACAAAGAGATGACAATTTTAAAGTTAGCTCAAATATCTTACTCTAGTTGACAGAAGTTGTGCAGAGCTAAACTAGGATATGAATTGACCTTCATCAGAAGCCAAAGTCCAGTGCACAGATATTAACTTCCTGAGACATTGTTATCATTTACTGAATGCTTATAAGCTGCCAAGCATTGGGAGAACAATTTCACAGACTACCTCATTCAAATATGAGCTTCATCTAATAGGGAGGTCTATGCTCCATGAGAATCTGTGAACTGAAATACCCCTAGTGATTATATACAAATCACAGTCCTCATTGCCTACCAATACATGTTTCATTAAACCCTGTTCACGAAAATTTAATTGCAAATCAATGTAATTTAGTTGTTTTCTAATCTGCAACTGTTTTAAGAATTACTTTAAAAATGTATACATATACTTAAATTTTTAATAAATCCATAAAAATAATATATATCTTGGATATTTTTTCATTTTCTACTTGGCTACACTTTTTCCTCTTCTTCCCTCATCCTACACAGCTTACTACCTCACCCCAACCCCAAATACCACTAAGCCCAAATATCCCCTTTTTTCTAGAAAACATATGTATGTATAATATATATGTATCTATGTATCTATACACATACACAAACACATAAATGAAAATATTCTTCTCACAAACAAAATCTATAATCAGTATAATCAACCATACATGCACATGAATATACAGGTGTTATTGCCATTGTTTCTTTATAAGAAATGGTAGAGCACTATGTATATTTTTCTGCATCTTAATTTTCACTCTGATAAGTATTTTAGAAAATTCCTCCAGTAAATGACCATAGCTTTAAATTCATTCTTTCTATTACTGATTTAATATTCTATCATGTGGACATATCATAATGTATTCAAGAAGTTCTGTAATTGGTGGACATTTTGTTTCCACATTTTTGTCACTGGAAACAATATTGAAATAATCATCATTGTGCCTATGCCCTTAAATACCAGTGGTTTTCTTTTCATGGAATGGGCTCTCAGAAGGCAGATTAATAGTTTAAAAGGTATTTTAAATATTTTAATTTTTTCAAACCCGCACTTTATTTTTTTAATATGTTTTATTTTATATTGGAGTATAGTTGATTTACAACAGTGTGTTAGTTTCAGGTGTACAGCAAACTGATTCAGTTACACATATACCTATATCCATTCTTTTTCAGATTATTTTCCCATATAGATTACTAAAGAATATTGAGTAGAGTTCCCTGTGCTATGCAGATCCTTGTTGATTATTTATTTTGTATATAATACTGTGTATATATTAATCCCAAATTCCTAATTTATCCCTCCCCACTGTTTCCACTTTGGTAACCATAAGTTTGTTTTCTATGTTTGTGAGTCTGTTTCTGTTTTATAAATAAGTTTATTTGTATCATTTTTTTAGATTCCATATATAAGTGATATCATTTGATATTTGTCTTTGCTTGACTTCACTTAGTATGACCATCTCTAGGTCCATCCATGTTGCTGCAAATGACATTATTTCATTCTTTTTTTATGGCTGAGTAACATTCCATTGTATATATGTACCACATCTTCTTTATCCATTCCTCTGTCAATGGACATTTAGGTTGGTTCCGTGTCCTGGCTATTGTAAATAGTGCTTCAGTGTACACTGGGGTGCATGTATCCTTTCAAATTATGGTTTTCTCTGGATATATGCCCAGTAGTGGGATTGCTAGATCATATGGTAGTTCTATTTTTAGTTTTTTAAGGAAACTCCATACTGTTCTCCATAGTGGTTGTACCAATTTACACTCCCACCAACAGTGTAGGAGGGTTCCCTTTTCTCCACACCCTCTCCAGTATTTATTATTTGTAGACTTTCTGATGATGGCCATTCTGACTAGTGTGAGGTGAGACCTTATTGAAGTTTCGATTTGTATTTCTCTAATAATTAGTGATGTTGAGCATCGTTTCATGTGCCTATTGTCCATCTCTATGTCTTCTTTGAAGAAATGCCTATTTAGATCATCTGCCCATTTTTTGATTGGGTTATTTGTTTTTTTGATATTGAGCTCCATGGGCTGTTTGCTAAGGAGGCAAAAGACATATACTCTAAAAACTATAAGACTTTGATGAAAGAAACCAAAGATGACAAAAACAGATGGAAAGATATACCATGACTAGAAGAGTCAATATTGTCAAAATGACTATACTACCCAAGGCAATCTACAGATTCAATGCAATCTCTATCAAATTACCAATGGCACTTTTCACAGAACTAGAACAAAAAATTTTACAATTTGTATGGAAACACAAAAGACCCCAAACAGCCAAAGCAATCCTGAGAAAGACAAATGGAGCTGGAGGAAGCAGACGACCTGACTTTAGACTATACTACAAAGCTACAGTCATCAAAACAATATGCTACTGGCCCCAAAACAGACATATAGATCAATGGAACAGAACAGAGAGCCCAGAAATAAACCCATGCACTTATAGTCAATTAACCTATGACAAAGGAGGCAAGAATATACAATGGAGAAAAGACAGCCTCTTCAATAAGTGGTGCTGGGAAAACTGGACAGCTACATGAAAAAGAATGAAATTAGTACGTTCTCTAACACCATACCCAAAATAAACTCAAAATGAATTAAAAACCTAAATGTAAGACTGGATATTATAAAACTCTTAGAGGAAAACATAGGCAGAACACTCTTTGACATAGATCACAGCAATAGCTTTTTGATCCACCTCTTATAGTAATGGAATAAAAACAAACAAATGTCACCTAATTAAACTTAAAAACTTTTGCACAGCTAAGGAAACCATAAACAAAATGAAAAGACAACCCACAGAATGGGAGAAACTATTTGCAAATGAAGCGGCTGACAAGGGATTAATCTCCAAAATATACAAAGGTATATATGTTTTGAATTTCAATCAATCTTTCCTGATACCCTCAAAAGTTGTACAATTTGCAGTTCCATCAGACAAATGTGAGAACATATATTTCTCCACATCCTCCCAACAGTACTTACTACTAACAGTACTCTTTTATTTTCCATCAACATGTTTATTGATAGATGTAAAGTGGTATGCAATGTTATACCCATTTGCATTTTTCAGATCATCAGCTAGAGAGAGTATCTTTTCATTTGTATGTTGGTCATTTGCTCTTTTCCAAATTGTCTCAACTTTTTTTTCCTGTTTTTTTTCTACCAGGTTATTTGCTCCTTTCTTTGTAATTTGTAAATACTTTAGCATCAGACATTATTTAATGTTATTGGAATGAGTGTTTGAATATGGTATTTTCTTCCCAAGAAATGGCCCCTCCATTTTAAAACTTTTATTAAACAAACCATGCATTCCTCACTGAAAAAAAACCATTCAAATTCTTATGTTTAAATTGCCACATATGGGACTTCCCTGGTGGTGCAGTGGTTAAGAATGTGCCTGCCAATGTGGGGGACATGGGTTTGATCCCTGGTCCAGGAACATGCCACATGCTGCGGAGCAACTAAGCCCACGCACCACAACTACTGAGCCTGCGCTCTACAGCCCACAAACCACAAGTACTGAGCCCGAGCACCTAGGGCCCATGCTCCGCAACAAGAGAAGCCACCGCAGTGAGACGCCTGTGCACCACAACGAAGGGTAGTCCCCACTTGCCGCAACTAGAGAAAGCCTGCACACAGCAACAAAGACCCAATGCATCCAAAAATAAATAAATAAATAAGTTTATAAAAAAAAAAAATAATATATATATATATATATATATATAAATTGCCGCATATATACTAGTATCTAATTTTGAACACTAGTAGATTCCACTGAACAAGTTATCAATTGCAAATTTACATCACAATCACATTAATTTTTAATGTAGCTTTTTTTTTAACATCTTTTTTGGAGCATAATTGTTTTACAATGGTGTGTTAGTTTCTGCTTTATAACAAAGTGAATCAGCTATACATATACAATCTAATTTTCTTTTTTTTTTTACACATGGTCACTATTTTCATTCCCCTATTCTTCCCATCAAATATTAGGTATTTATTCTTTCTTATAAATTTCAAGATAAATTTTCCAGTTAGGAATATTATTTTTTTTTTTATTCACTACGATCAGTGTCAAATAATCATGACGCTGACATCTTGGCCCAATTTCTGATATTAATTGAAGTGGACTTAGAGTTTGGGGACAGTATTTGCTGCTATTGTTGGTAAAAAGCCTTTCTTACAGTTTGGTAAGCCCCACTTTTTTATTGTACTTAATTTTTTTATTAGAAATGTGTTGCTAAGTTTTATCAAATACCCTTTAAACATCAATATTTTTAATCCTGTGGTTTTTCTTCACATTTCAGGTATGTCTTTGACATCTTATTTTCTTAATGAGTCAACTAATGGGTCCTTTAAGTGTAAAATAGAGTGTTCCCTTGGCATCTGCAAAGGATTGGTTCCAAGACCCATCGTGTACACCAGAATCCGTGGATGTTCAAGCACCATGGCTAGCCCTCCAATCCATGATTCTGCATCCGTGGATTCAGCCAACCCTGGATGGTGCAGTACAAATCCTTTGTATAAGTAGACGTGAACAGTTCAAAGCCCTGTTGTTCAAGGGTCAACTGTAAATAATGGTGTTTTTGAATCATTAAATAACTTTTCATGCAAAGTAACCCTATCGTCCTTTGCAATAAAAAGACAATTGCAACTAAGCAACTTTGGAACATGACGCTTTCATTTTTGGCAAATAATACTGAAAAAAGTTAATAATCAGCTGGGATTCTTTTGGCTTCACGCTTGTCTTAAAGGGGAATTAGTCACTCTTCTAAACTCCTTTTTCTTATTTCTATCGTAGCTTTTATTATTGATATATATTTAAGTATATGTTATTATGTTTACATCTCACAGTAAAATGTGTATACTTAGGGGTAAAGTTCTCTCCATTTATTTATGTTACTGCCTTAGCCTAGTGCCAAGCACATCATAGCTTTTCAATAAATAGTTGTTGAATAATAGAGCCTTTAATTTATTATTCCCTTCCTCTGGAATGACAGAATGAGACAGAAATGATGAATAAACTTAAATGCATCTTTTGACAACTTCCTTCTTAAAAGTTAAGTCTTTTGTAAGAGTTTCAAAGTTCACTCACTCTCTAAGGAATTAAGAATGTTGTTCTGGTGACAAGGAAAAATTTGCTGTAATTCTGGCTGAGCCATAATGAACTCTGTATCATCTGTTAAGGATTAAAACAAAATAGAAAAGCAAGGGATGGTAAATGTACTTAAATTACAGGTCCAATCAATACCATTTTCAATTTACTTAAAATATCTGTATATGTAAAGTTTTCATTGCTGCTTTATATTTGGCACTGTAGAAAATTAACCAAAACTTCAGCGACCTCTCTTAGTAAGTAGTGCTCAATGTCTCCTCAAAAAGAAGCCAGGGTTGTAGGACGTTAAGATGGGCTGAGCCACGTCAGGAAAGAATCAGTGCATTTACTGGATCTAAACAGTCGGTCTGGTGATTTGATGTCAATCACTGGAATCCTTCTCCTGATTGGCAGGTTATATTTTGTGTATAAATGGAATTAGAACCTACACAATTTAGATGTTTCCTAGGATTTTATCCCAATCCTTTATAGTTTTTTTTAATTGGATTCTGTAGTTCCAACACTATAATTTAAAATAAATTTATTTGGAATATACTTCCAGACTCATTTGCAAAACTCACAAATTTAAATATTAATAAAATCATAAAATTTCCTTCTATCACCGCGGGCTGAATATTTTACGTAGTTTACCCATTGCACCCCCCACACGCATCCCAGTAGCTGCGTAGTTTAGAAGCTTGAAATCCTTGGAGCAATACACATGCACACACACACACACACACACAAACACAGAAAATCAGATTTTCTGTTCTAAGGCCAAGTTTTTTCTCTTCTGTTCCTGATATCTCTCTATGACAGGGTAAAGGCATTAAGTAATCCTTGATGTGCTGCAGACAACCCAAAACAAAAAGTTTAATTGTCTAAACAGACACTGATATTCTTAAACCACATTCCTCATCTAAACATCCAAAACATAACTCCAGAAAACCAGATATCATTCATTCATACATTCATTCAATGATTTATTCAATAATTATTTTTGTGCATCTATTACATACCAGGAATTATTTGAAAAGCTTGAAACATAGCGATGAACAAAACAAGTCCCAAACCAAAGAGTTTACATTCTAGGGGAAGAAAAATTCTCTGAATATTTAAAATTAAATATATATATATATGGCCATGCTCCAAACTGAGATGAAAATTTACGTGCACAAGAGCGGTGGACCTATTGTGGTGACCAGGGAGAAAACATAGATATCCATGGTACTGCAGCACTGGAGACAAGCAGTGAGCAAGGGACCAAAATTACTTTACAAGAGGAACTGAAGAAAAAAGAACACTCATTTATTTTGAAGGCTTGAATACTTCTTGAGCTTTTATTGCTGTGGCTGTTCTGATGCCTAAACCTTCCTAAATAAGCAGTTGAGGGAGTGGTGATCTTTTAAGTAGGTTGGCATAGTTTGCTTGGTCTCAGAGCAAATTAAAAGTCCCATTGATGATGATCCAGATCAAATGAAGGAAAGATAAAGACATATTTAAACCAGGCATTACCCTGACTAACATTTTCTACACTTCAGTTACCTTGTAGTTGATTTAGACTGAGCAAGTGTCCTGCCTGATATTTATTATATCTGATAATAAGATATCTGATAAGTCTGATATTTATTATATTATTTTTCTGTTAACAGGAGAGTTTGGATGTTTGTGTTGTATGTGATTTTTCTGCTCTAGGTGGACATTTCAGATAAAAATGTTTCCCATCATTTTGCAGCCAAATGCATGATATACCTTCCCACTAGAAAAAAAAAAAAAACAAAGATCATTTGCTAAGAGCATTAGGTACGAAAACTAGATGTATAGTGACAGACCTGCCGTAAGCAGGTGAGGAGAGTACAGCAAAGAAATCTATCAGAGGCCCATCAAGCAGTGGTGGAGGGGATAACCAAGATCTATTTCCACCATCTGACTTTAATGACTTTGTATTTCATCTTAAAACTCACTTGCTTATGTGGGAAATGGAAAATAAAAGATATTACGGATTTGGCTTAATTAAATCCTTCCATCAATGATGTAATATAGCTATATTCTCAGTCTGCTGGACGGAGGCCATAGCAGTTATTTAAAATATCCCTTAAAATAAATCTCTTGATTTTAGGTGTTAGCTTAAATCTCAAGCTTAGCAAATCATGTGGTTCCTCTTTCCAAGCATAGGAGGGGATCAGTTTCACATAAGACTTGGTATCAGATATACTGACAATCAGGTTGCATGCCTTAATCAAATTCAGATGTTATAAACATAAAAGAATGTCATAGAATATATTATTCTTCTACCAAAAATCTAGTAAACATATAGATATTGAGCATACTAGTTGAAAGGTCAGATGGTATAGGTGACACATATATATATGGATCAGGCACACCCAACCTTGAAGTTGCTTATGACCTAATGATGGAAATTCGATGTAAACACATGAAAAGTTACATTACAATTATCTTAGTAGACTTGATAATACAGACCAACCTTGATTGATTACTGAATGAACCAAACTATCAACTCTTTTTTAGGGGTTCAGTAGCATCACACAGTTTTACTGAACTTTCTCAATATGTCTCCTTATAAGTACATGTTGGTAAAGTTTCCAAAGGAAAGCATTGCTAATTCTATAAGAATGGCATGTGTATGACTCTGTCAAAGCACTGAGCACAGATAGAAGGTGACAGATTTCCACTGCCAACAGATGTGGAAGCTCCTGCTGTAGTCCCTGGTTGGACACCTCCTCCCAATAGCAGTTGTATTATATCTTCTTTTACTGTAGCAGGTGTTGCAGCACGTGGGGCAAACTGGTATTGCTGACAGATCTGATCCCATTTGCTGGCAAGGTTAAGCTGTTTTCCCAACTCTTTGTGTCAGCTAACTCGTTAGGGGCCTTCAATGAGCGGCTAAGGAGGCAACGATCCTCTTGAAAATGTCTGCTATGATGAATACTCATTGGAGACCTGAGACTAGCAAAATACCGTCTATAAACTGCCTTCTGTATGGAGCAAAGGGAGGTGGAAGAGAAGAGCACCGCTATCGACACCATCTGCAGACACGTGTTATACAAGAGGTGTTGGGCTTTCCTGCTTATTCCTGTGTGAATTCAGAAGAACATGCCCTGAATATATCCTCTTTGAGCTAATGAGGTTATAATACAAGGCCTCACATAAAATAGTAACAGGATTACCACTAAATTATATGTCTCTGAATTTCTCCGTATGCTTTGGCACTCTCCACATTTTCACATTAGCAATATCACAGGCATCAAAAGATAATTATTTTCAGCTTTAACACCGGTGGGCTTAATGCTGCTTTCAATAATTACTGAATTCCTGCCTTTGGATTTACATTTTGTCCATGGTTAACCTTTTCTTTAAACTGTTAAATATCCCACCAGGAGAATGTCTCTAAGATACACTGGCTAAAGTCAAAACAAACAAAATAGAAAAACAGAAAGAGTTAGCCTATCTATCTACCATGTTTTCTTCATTAAATCATTTAGTTGATAGTCTGTGAATATTTACTATGTTTCAGAAGCCTATGTTCAGTGCCGTAGATAGTAAGTACAGTTGGCCTGGTACCTGCCTTCACAGAATTTAAACGTTTGAAGAAATGTTTTAGATAGTGATACTAGACAAGAAATTACGGTAAAGTACCATGTTCCAACAGTGGGGTGGTGGTGAGGCACAGAGAGAAAGAGAGGCATAGAGCAGGGAGATTTTCCACAGAATACAAACTAGATAGAACTGTATTCTTACAGTTTGGTTTGGTTCACATTTGCCAGATTTGAAGAATTCAGGCTGACTCCCAGGAAAAATCTGTGTTACTTTTTGGGGCCTTGACAGCGAACATGTGCTTTTACAGAGAAGAGCTTATTAATTATGAAGAGCACTGCCATTGCATTTAGTGAATAAGCAATCTTATGAAAATAGAAGGGCAAGTATTGAGAAGATTGCTAAAGCTGCCACGAAAAAGTTCTCCCTGAAAAAAACATTTCAAAAGACGGGTCTGAAATTTTCTCACAGGCAACACAGATCTGTCACAATGGGTTCCATATTATCATATGGCTTGTTTACTGGTTTCAATTAGACTTGAAATTTCAATTGGACTTTCCACTCATTTGAACAAGGAAATAAAACTTTATAAGATGTATCTGAATATCTTTCTTTAAAGAAGAATATAAGAAAGAAACAATAATAAGAAAGAAACAAAGACTTGGAAAGTAAGAAGCAGTGACTTTAACCCAGGACAACAATGAAGAGATGTCCTAAGTTAACATTTGTACATCAACCTAGAAAGCAATATATCCCATTTATAACATAGTGCTCTGTGGGAAAAAAAATTTAAGAAAAGGCTTGTATACAATGAATCATACTAGAATACCTTAGTGTCATGAAGAAGGTAAACAATTCTACTATGAAGGGCAAAAAAAAAAAAAAAAAAAAGAGTGGAATTAGAAATGCAGTGGGAAAAACAAGCCTATAAAAGCAGTTCCAGGTACATATATAAGCCAACTAATTTCTGACATGCTTTTCATTTAAGGAACATTTATCAAACTCTGATTATGTAGTTATAATTCTAGGAAGGTGACTGTATTGATGAAGAAGATAGACAAGGTTCCAACCTTATTGGAGTTTATACTCTAGAAGAGGAAAATATATATTAAACACATGAAAAATAAATGCAATAAATTCAAACAATAATAAATGCTATGAATACACCAAAAGTATAATGGGATAGAGAGTTTCTGGCGAGATGGGTGGCCCCTTAGATGAGGTGGGCAGAAAGGCTTCTCTGTGGAAACTAAATGATGAGAAGAAACCAACCATGCTATGATCTAGAGAAAGAGTAACACAGGATGATAGAAATGCTAAAGCAAAGCCTTCAAGGCAGTGATGAGGTGAGGCCAGAATGTCAGGAGAAAGGAGAGAACTGTACGAGTTTAGGTCATAAAGGAGGACAGGTGCTGCACGAGGGAGCACATGTCAGGCTATGGTCAGGAAGTCTGTAGGTTGTTCCACCGCAAATGTCAAGCAACTGGAGAGTATTATGTTCGGGGGTGATAAAATCTGATAAGTAAATTCAGAGCATCACTCTCATTCTCATATGTATAATAGACTTTGGGGACAAGAGAGGAAGTATAAGACCCCTGATAAGTCTGCTGCAATAGACCATGTACTTTGTACCAGGATGGCAAAGTATAAGTGAAAAATAGAAGTGATATGAAGGATATATTTTTGAGGCAGAACTATCATATTTTATCTATTAAAATTGTGACCCAGTGATTTATTTCAAAGCAACATAATTTTTTTCTATTCTAAATGAAGACAGAGTCTCTTTAAAATGTAAAATATCTCATTTAAATATTGCTTCCTTTTGGTATTTTCACATCTGTTACCTCTTACTCTTCCCACATAACACTTGTTTCTAATTTTAAAGACATGTTCATTCATAATTCTGTTATGAATTCTGTTATTAGTGTCATTCAAGTTGCAAAAAATAGGTTATACTCAGGTTACTTCAGGTCATATAAAAATACACAAGAATATAAAAATATGCCCCAAGCCAGTCAAGTAGCTGCATACAGTCCTTATAAATTCCTAAAATAACAACTTCTTTTCTTGTTATAACTGCAAGCCTCCTGACCCAAGTACAGATCCGGAGATATGATTATCATGTCCTCCCATAAGATGTGGGTATTTGATGTCTCTATATTATGCTTAAGAGCTCTCTTCTCATTCTCACTCTTGCTCTCACTCCCACTCACTCTCCTTTTGCTTCTCCCATCATAGTTTGTGTTTCTGTTCACTGCTCTAGATTCAACTTTCTACCTCTGTGTTTTTGTGTATGTGCATGTGTTCTTATAAGTTTAATTACTTAAACTCCCAATAAGAGAGATTTATTTTATTGGGATTTCTCAAATCAGGCTTGGGCACCTGGTTTTGTGACACAGACATCAGATGATTCACTTTAGTTATTGGAAAAACCTCTGTGTTCAGAAAAATATGTTCATCTGACTCAAAAATATCTTCTCACCTGTGGCCACTTGCCTCAGTGGGGGAGTTGAACCTGACATGCTCATGCTACAGACACTTCCATCTGTGACTGCGCATCAGAGAGAACCTGTAAACTTTTAAAAAGTAACATGTCTCCATAGCACACCTAAGAATGTCATCCGTTTGTCTGTCTGTCTGTCTGTCTCTCTCTCACACACATACACACACAAATCTGCACATATTTCTGATGTAAAACCAGGGCTAAGAGTCACTCAGAAACTGATTGGCTTTTTTCAAGTGCATTTAAAAATTTGAACTGAACCATTTTACCCTGCAAGAAATATCAACCATTTGACTCATGACTCTATAAAGTATTTATGGTCTTTGGGGATTGGATGCATCTTTATGTATACAGCTCTTTATATGCTTTTTGTTTTAAGAAATGGTTGAATTCTAATAAAATGTAATGTAGGATAAAACATATGTCCCCAAAATTAAAGTTAAGGCAATAAAATCATATACTAGCAAAATTCACTTGTGAGACTTTTCCCCAACTTCTTGGTAGTGCATGCACACGAAACTATCACTTACTTATTATCATTACATACAGTGTAAGTATCTAATGTTATTTATATTTTGTTTTAAAAGGCTATAAAACCTTACATTTATCAGTTTTCCTAATGACTAAGGGTAGCCAGCAAAAATATTGAAAGACGATGAGACGCATATGACATAATAAACAAGAAAAAGTGACATAGTCAACTGTCCATACATTTAAAACACGTATTTCACAATATACTACATCTGTATACTCAAAATTAAATATTTCCATTTAGCTTCTGGCAAGATAAAGTTATTAAGTGAAATCTATTTATCTATTTATTTTGATACATAGGGTGACCATACACTTTATCGTCCATACTGGGATGCGTTTTAGAAAGAAAGAGGTCAGTCAATATTAATAACTACTCTCTGACTCAGCAGGGACTGTTATGGAGATGTTTCTATTAGTTATATTTCAGAATCCCTAAGGATATGGTTTCAATATAAAAAATATAAATAATTTATTTACGAATTTTCAAAATAATCTAGAACTTTAGAAATTTTGTATATTCTGGAGATTTTTGTGTCTAGTTAAATGATCTATCTAATGCATTTTTCTAAAGCTTTCAAAATCAAATGCAATGGAGGCCAAATCTTCCCACCAAGAAAAACTAAAAAAGAGAGACAATTTTTACAAATAAAATACTCTATATTGTATTCAGAATATAATACAACTGAAAGGACAGCAAGGGTAGCGTCAAGACGACCAATTAGAAGACTGTTGCAGTAACTCAGGCAAGAGATGATTGTGTCTCAAAGCAAGTAGTTACAATTGAGACATTTCACATTCTGTGTATATTTTTAAGGTATGGTTATGAGATCTCTGGTTGTATTAGATGTGGAGTGTATGAGAAGATTCAAGGTTGAAGCCAAAGTTTTAGCCTAATCCACAGAAAAGATGGAGTTGCCATGAACTGAGCTGGAAAAATGTAGCTAAGGAAGAAAAGAAGATGATCTTCAATATTAGGAGGGTGAGCAAGGGTAGAAACCAGCAAAGGAGATTGAGACCACTCGGCTTGACCGAACGAAGAAAACCAAGGACATGCGGTGTCCATGAAGCCAAGAGAAGAAATACTATCAAGGAGGAAGGAGTGATAGATCAAGCCAGTTAAGAACCGAGAATTAACAAGTGGACTTAGCAACATGGAGGCTATAATTTATATCGAAAAGAGAAACTTCCAGGTGCAGATTAAAGCAAAAGCCTAGTTGGAATGAGTATCATAAATGCAAGAAGAAATGGGAGACAGTGTGAGTAGAAAACCTTCCCAGGAATTTTGCTATAAAAGGCAGCAAAGGGATAAGAGCTTGAATGGGGTCAAGAGAAATTTTTATCTCCTTTTTTCTAAAATGAGAGAAACAAAGTTTCTGTGCAGACAGGACTGATTCATTTGAGAGGGAAAATATGACCATGTAGGAGAGAGGGGGCGGAAAATCTTTTAAAAGATATTCTTGAGTAGGATAGAGAACACTGGATCTTGTGTACAAGTGGAAGAAAAGGCTTTAGAACAGAGAATGGATGGTTTATCAATCCATCTCTGGTCAAGGCAGGAATGCCCTGTAGTTGGATCAGTAGGTGGGTAGACATAGTTGTGGGACTCTGTGGGGCATCCTGCAGATTGCTTCAGTTTTCTCAGTGAAGTTGTCAGTAAGGTCACCAGCTGAGAGGGAGGAGGGAGGCAATATAAGGGATATGAGGTGAAAGGAGGGGTGTGAAATAAGTATTTAGGAGAGTAGGAGAGTAAATGGGCTTTAGAAATACAGTGTGATTCTCTGGTCATCTGAGGTTCATGGTCATGAATTTTAAGTCAGACCAATCGGTTTGATTGTGTGTCTTTCCCCAGTCATGATTAACTGCACAGCTGCCTCCAAAATCCAGAAGAAAAATTCTTTCTAACCTAGAGTTCTACACATTTCTAAATTTTCAATTATGAGTCAGGATGAGATAAAAAATAATTTCAAACATACAAGGTCTCAAAAAAGTTACCTCCCATGCACACATTCACAGGAAGTTACTGAAGGGTGTGCTCCATCAAGATGAGGATATAAACTAAGAAAAAGGAAGGCATGAGATACCAGGAAATAGAAAATCAAACATAGGCTGCAGCTGAAGGGAATCCTTGAATATATGTGAAGGGAGAGTCTAGCATGACAGCTGAGCTTCAAATAAAGAGGGCAACCAAGATTAGAAGAGGCAGGAAGATGAAAAGGACAGAATATGTGAAATAACTAAATGTTCTCAGAGGAGGTTCAGGAAATTGGCAGAGTTAGTTACTGATGAGTACAGTAAATCATGACAATTATTAGCTCCCAGTAAAATAAAAAGTAGTTCCAGGAGGGAAAAGCAATTATGGTTTGTTAACTGGTTCACCTGTGAATAGGGTTTACATTATCATAATAATGCAAATACTGAATAGTATCTTATAAAAATTTCCATATAACATTATTGAATAGGGGGAGCATTCATGTGTGGTGGGGATAGCAATAGGAAAACTAAAAAGATCTAAATTCTTATTTAAAGGGAAAGGTCAGCTAATAAGGACTAAAACTAAAAAATCAAGATGCTACAATTCAAGCATTTTATTTAGAAATTAAGATCATTACCAAAATAATTAATCAGTAGAGATGAAAGTGACTGTCTCTGGAGTGGGAATAGGAGGAATGGCAATAAAGTTTATTTGGTCCCAATAAATGATATAGAACCATTTTGTTTTTTTATGTTCATGCATAACTCTGTTAAAGAAAAAAAAAAGAATAGTAAACACAGAGGTAATAGCATGCTTGAAAGAAATGGCAAGTAGCTCTTTACTACTCCTACTGTAGCTAAAGGGTACAGTGATAGTGATATGTGTGTAGTGATAGTAAAGGGAAAAAAGAGGGGGAAAGAAGGTTTTCAGAAAAAAATCTCAACCTAAGAGATTTTGACTTTATTCAAGAGAATACAGAAGGCATTGAAAGTAATTAAGCAAGACAATTATATAATCAGATTTCTGCAAAGATGATGCTAATAGCAGTGTAGATCGTGGCTTGGACAGTGTAAAACTAGAGGCTGGAAATAAGCCAGAATATTGAAATATTTTAGTAGAAAGACGAGGCCTGAGGCTGTCTGTCTCCTTTCAGGACACGTGTATCTGTTCCACTCCCATCTTCCTCACCTTTGCCTGTTTCTCTGTCCCTTCTTAAGCCTCATCTTTCTTCTCTAGGATGTGTGTGTGTGCCGTACTATCTGTTTATGCATGACATGTATTTTTTCTGAAAATGAATACATTGCCATGGTCTCTACTTATGTAAAAGATACATGTGTAGAAAATTTCATAATTTTATGGATAAAAATAAATTGCTTTTTACACTGTGGATGTTTACATTTCTCTCTGGGCCAGTCTTTGATGTAAAATATATTGTCTAAAAATGTTGTCCAAGTCCTAAACTGGGGTTTTAGGGAAAAACAGGAAGAGCTAATATTATTGCTTTAAAGCATCCCTGATGCTTTATATAATCCAACGTGAATATACCTTAGTGGGGTCTAAAATGAGGGCTAGTACCCTGTCCTTTGCCAATACTCCAACATAAAATCCGAACTGAAGGATCCAGCCATCTGAGTCTAATAGGCTATGGGCAGGACCAACCCCTGATGCTATATATCTTTCCTTGTATGATGCCCCAGTTCTTCCCTTACAAATTCTTTCATTAACTGTTCATTTTAGCTCTCTCTATTTCTGACACGATCATTTTTCTTCCCTGTGTTGCTGTTATTGTATTTCCTAGCTTTTTTTCCCTCTCCTCCTCATTTCCCGTTTTTTTCTCCTTTCTAGAATGCATGTGAGTTTCATGTTGCTACAGCTCACTAATTTTCCTGTTGTCAATCATATCTTCTGTCCTCTATGGATATGGGTCTATGCAACTATTCACTCAGTCTTCATTTATCTTGTTTTTTTTCCTGCATTTCTTTCCTTTTCAAAAAAAACTGGATTCATCTTGTTTCCGACACTCTGTGCTTCCCTTGCCTGGATATCTGTTTCCTTCAGGCTCAGGAAGTTTTCAACCATAAGTTCATCAAATACAATTTCAATCCCTTTCTCTCTCTCTTCTCCATCTGGGACTCCTATATTGTGAATGTTGGTATGCTTGACGTTATCTCAGAGGTCCCTTAAACTGTTCTCATTTTTTAATTTGTGTTTCTTTTTGCTGTTGTGATCAGGTTATTTCCATCGTTCCGTCTTCCAGATCCCTGACGTATTCTTCTGTATTACCTAGTCTGTTGTTAATTCCTTCTAGTGTGTTTTTCATTTCAGTTACTGCATTCTTCAGTTCTGACTGGTTCTTTTTTATATTTTCTAGTTTCTTGTTAAAATTCTCACTGTGTTCACCTATTCTTTTCCTTAGTTCAGTTAGCATTTTTATTACTAATGGTTCAAACTCTTTATCTGGTAAATTATTTATCTCTGTTTTATTAGCTCTCTCTCTCTCTTTTTTTTTTTTTTAGGATCTTTTTCTCGTTCTTTCATTAGAAACTAATTCCTCTTTCTTTTCATTTTGCTTAACTTTCTCTGTCTTTATAAAATTAAGTGAAACAGTTTCCTATCCCAGTCTTGAAGGAGTGTCCTTGTGAGGGAGCATTCCTATTCAGTCTGCAGGTGCCCAGCGTTTTTGGTAGGAGAGCTGGATCTGCAGTGAGCACAAGTCATGTCTTCCCCCAGAGTGTGCTAGCAGCTATCACCTTGGTAGGAAGTAGGGCTGGAGATGCAGAGGCTAGAGTCAGAGCCAAGTGTAAGTCTGGGCTTCTCCTCTGGAGAAGCATGGAAGCAACCTAAATGTCCATTGACAGATGAATGGATAAAGAAGATGTGGCACATATATACAATGGAATATTACTCAGCCAAAGAAAGGAACGAAATTGAGTTATCTGTAGTGAGGTGGATGGACATAGAGTCTGTCATACAGAGTGAAGTAAGAAAGAGAAAAACAAATACCATATGCTAGCACATATATATGGAATCTAAAATAAAAACATGGTACTGATGAACCTAGTGGCAGGGCAGGAATAAAGACATAGACATAGAGAATGGACTTGAGGATGTGGTGGGGTGGGGGAAGCTGGGACGAAGTGAGAGAGTGGCATGGACATATATACACTACCAAACGTAAAATAGATAGCTAGTGGGAAGCAGCTGCATAGCACAGGGTGATCATGATCATCTCAGTGCTTTGCAACGACCTAGAGGGGTGGGATAGGGAGGGTGGCAGGGAGGCTCAAGAGGGAGGGGATATGGGGATATATGTATGCATATGGCTGATTCACTTTGGTGTACAACAGAAACTAACACAGTACTGTGAAGCAATCATACTCCAATAAAGATCTATAAAAAAAAAAAGAAAAAACATTGAGGGACTTCTCTGGTGGTCCAGTGGGTAAGACTTCACACTCCCAATGCAGGGGGCCCGGGTTCGATCCCTGATTGGGGAACTAGATCCTACATGCATGCCACAAGAGTCCGCATGCTGCAACTAAGAAGTCTGCATGCCGCAACAAGGAGTCCACATGCCGCAACTAAGAAGTCTACATGCCACAACTAAGAGTTCACATGCCACAACTAAAGATCCTGCATGCAGCAACAAAGATCCCACATGCCGCAACTAAGACCAGGAGCAGCCCAAATAAATATTAAAAAAAAACAAAACACTAAGCCAATAAAAGGTCTGAAGTTCATCATGTTGCCCCCAAAGGATAACTAATATAAAAAGTATTATAAAGTAAAGCAACAACTGCCAGTGAGAGGCGATGACGCAATCTTTGCTGACACTGAATGTGGATCAAGAACACGGATGCCCTGACGTTTGAAAACCTTCTGTCAAATGTAAGGTATATTCTTCCTGAATGATAATATAAGCATATAGGACTACACCACAGCAAGAGTTGAGTTCTCTTGATCTCATGAAACCGTTTCTTGCACAAACACTAGTATCAACAGCTTTGGGCTCCTATCAGAGTCTCTGAGGCCCAAGAAACCTCTTCCTCACTCCATTCCTTCATCCCTGATGGCCAGTTTATTCATAATATGGCACTATATCATTGGCTAATTAAAACACGAACTTATTAATCTAAATATGTGTGTGTGTGTGTATCAAGGCCTATATATGTGGTTTCTTCCCACTAGTTCATAACTCTTCCAAAACTTTGCAGAAAATACCTTCAATGAAGAGCAAAACCCTACTTCAGCTGTTCATGCTACAGTGTCTCCATCTTTGGAGTAAACTGGGGTGTAGTTGTGGGTTTAGAAATCCTCCAGCCATACCTTCTCATCTACTCTTCCTTTCCACTCAACACTGGGGAAAATGTCTCTCTTCCTCCTCATTAAATAGCTTAAGAGAGAGAAATATCAGAAAGCTTACACTTTGTAGGGCCAAGGATAGCAAAGTTTCAAAACTTCTCAGCTCAGAATGTGGCCCTCTGGCCTCTCCCTCAGCTTGGGAAACATGGAATGGGCTAATAGACCTCTCTTGCCCCAAAGGATCTTTCCAGCAGGCATAAAAGTCCTTATGACCCTGCCCCAGCATTCTTAGAACTGCTAACCCGCCATTTATTCATTCGTAAACCTCAATGCAGGGAGAATAGGGGAATGAATATATTTTTAAATGAATTTGTATTCAGTACAGAAATAGAGTCACAGTAAATCCCAGGCTACCGAGGCACACATTCATGGCTTTCGCACTGTGTGAACTGTGAGTAATGATCTCCTTTTGGGGAAAACTTATTAAGAGTCAAAATATTAAGTTGATATTCTATTTTAATATGCATAAATGCAATAAAAGAATTATAATTTTAATTGTGTTCGGCACACAAAAATATTCCCCAGAGTACCATCCAGTAGCACTCAGAGAGCTTTTACCTTTAGCTAGAGAAACTGAACTTTTGGGGGTGCTGTGCTAAGAAAATGTGGACTCAGTGAACAGTTTCCTTCTGCAACACTTAGAAATTCACTTCCTAGGACATCTGCCCTGGCATCCAGAGGATTGGTGCTACATTCTATGTGAAGACCCAAAAAGGGTGTAAATTTCTTCATGTCATTTTTTTGGGAAAATGTTTCAAAAACACTTCATTTTTTTAAAGTACACAGAACAGCGTAAGCAGAGGAACTTTAGCTAGGAGATGAGTTCAATATGCGAATGTGGTAGGTGGGATAACGCCCCCCCCCCGAACACCACACACACACATAGAAGTCTATATCGTAATCCCCAGAACCTGTGTAGATGTTGCCTTCCATGCTCAAGAGACTGCAAATGTGAGTTGGCAAGATTATTACCCTGGATTAGCTGGGTGGACCCAATGTAATCATATGGCTGCTTATAAGAGGGAAGCAAGAGAGTCAGAGAAGATGTGAAGACGGAGGCGGGGGGCGGGGGAGGAGGGGGGAGAGAGAGAGAGAGAGAGAGGAGAGAAATAGAGAGATTTGAAGATGCTACCCAGTTGGATTTGAAAATGAGGGAAGGGACCATCAGCAAAGAGAATGCAAGGACTTGATTCTCTCCTAGAACCTCCAGAAGGAAACATTGTTTTTTTTTTAAGAAACTGTTCGTTTTCTGTCAACCTATTTCCATTTGAAGAGTTTGTGGAAGAACAGCTTAAGATGACTCAGTGGTTGCTCCTACCCATTCAGTGGCCTGAGCAGTGGGAGCTGCAGACCAGTCTTCAGTGGGGAACTGCTGAGTAGGCACAGAGGGCACCTGCACACCTTCGGACCGGTCCGCCACCTTAGGGTGAGTAGCAGTGAACTCAGGAGCGGTCCATTCACCCTGAAATTCCTCCTTGGCCACAGCTTTCCCAGCTGCTGCCTGTTATTCCTTTTCAATCTCTTCAGGATCTCTGTAGAAGTAGAGATCAGGTATGACCTCCCAAGGGTGTTCACAGGAGATGGTCCCACGCATGTGCAGAACTTCCCAGGCGAGCATCCACCACATCAGACCCACTGAGTGAGCTCCCTTGTTGTTGCACAGGATGGCAATGTCCACACAGCACAGCTGAGAGCCTGTGTTGCACAGAGTGACGGTAGGCAGGTTAACGTAAGAGGCCTCTGTGAGAGGCTGGTGGTCAGCCCTGGGATCAGTAACCGCCAGAAGTCTTGGCTATCGGAAGGCTGCCTGGATCTGGTTAGTGAAGGTTCCAGGAGTGAAATGGCCAGCAATAGGAGTGGCTCCAATGGCAGCACCAAACTTCAGCACAGCTTGCCGGCCAGTATTCCTGGAGGATACGACACTGACATCAGCTGGGAATTCAATGGCACGAGCTGCCAACAGAAGCTTCTCTCAGGTTCTCTTCAGATTTATGATGTAGATGCCATCACTTTTCCTGTCGTAGATGTACTGTTCCATTTGGAAGTCAAAGTTGGTGCCACCTAAGTGGGTTCCCGCTGCAAGGAATTTGAGGACATCCTCCTCTTTCACTTGCAGGACGTCAAGGGCTCCGGACATTGTGAAAGTTTCCCTTTAAGTTAGGATGGGAGTCCAGAACAACGCTGTATGGACCCCTGCCTGGGTAGTGCAGAAAGGAGGACCACATCCTTGCTGACACCTGGATTTCAGTAACTCTAATTGGGAGGACTGTGAGATAATAGGTTTGTGTTGTTATAAGTCATAAAATTTGTTGAAATTTGTTACAGCAGCAATAGGAAACTAATACAATGCATCAAAAGAAAGGGTCCAAGAAAAGTACCATAAAATTCCCTAATTGTGAACAATAAAACCACAATATGCCAGGGCTTAAGACTCTAAGTGGATTCTAATCAGAATCTGTTGGCCATCACTGTGCCTGACATAGAAGTGACACTCAGTACACAACTCTTATGTGTAAACTAATTAATAAAATACAAATAAATCATAGCCATGTACATGGAGTTTAAATAAAAAATACATAACTTCCTACTTTTCAAAAATGCAGTCTCTGTGGAGGAAAATACGATCAATATATCATCAACTCAAAAAATATAGTGTCCTCTAGATGTGATGACCTTGTTCAGCATCTCTTATGAGTAAATGTGTGATTGTCTGAAGGTACAGAAAGAAGACATAGCAACGTGCTTTTGGATATTCGTTCCGTTTTCCTTTTCCTTCAGCTTTGCATAAACCAAATATATTCCACTTAGGAACTACACAAATAGTCGAAGGTGGCATGAAGGTTGTAGCAAGCACGTTTTCCAGGGGAAGTAGATTTTTGCATTTGAAATTGGCCATAGCTTAGCAACGCCAGCTTCCAAAACATTTATGCTAAGAGAAGAGCTGCATATGCCGTTGTGTTCATGTACCGAAACAGCACCAAGCAGGGGTGCCCGACAGGGTGGAAAGGAAGAATCTCAAAACATGCTTATTTTCTTGTTATTATTGCTGTTTAAAATGGTTGTTTTCAACTGAGAGCATCACGCCTTTAACATTAGTTCAATACTGTAGAAAGGATATGTTCTTTACATTTAACTTTGATATGGTGTCTGTTATGACTGGGATCATTATTATTACTATGAAAGAGTAGCTCCCAAATTGAAAAATTAGGAGCTCCAGTGGCATCTCCTGACTCCAGTGCAATGCTCCCTCTCAAGCCGTCAAAGGGCCATAAGCTTTGTCTGTTTCCCTCCCAAATTCCCCTGAGTGGTGTGGGGTGCAGGTCATCAAGCCAGTTGAGGGCAGAGGATAGATTCTGCTCCATCTTTTCTCCTGAGAGGAGGATTTAATCTATTTTCTCCTCTGTAGGGACTTAGCTGTTAGTCCTGATGTCCAGAGAGCTCCTTCCTCCCCTCACTGGAGATGACCTGGTTTATTAAAACTCACACGCAGGGCTTCCCTGGTGGCGCAGTGGTTGAGAGTCCGCCTGCCGATGTAGGGGACACAGGTTCGTGCCCCGGTCCGGGAGGATCCCACATGCTGCAGAGCGGCTGGGCCCGTGAGCCATGACCGCTGAGCCTGCGCGTCCAGAGCCTGTGCTCCGCAGCGGGAGAGGCCACGGCAGTGAGAGGCCCGCGTACCGCAAAAAAAAAAAAAAAAAAAAAAAAATCACATGCAAGGTGGTTTAATTGCATGGGAAAATACGTGGTTTAATTGCCAAGCAGATTCAGATGAACTATGGCAGCACCTAAATATCAGTCATAGCACCAATTCCTTCTGGAAAAGGTCAGAGAGTTGCCACTATCTCCCGGCAGAGAAAGTTTTCATTGCTCTGGGGTCAAAGCTGGAGAACGTCAGGACATCCCCAATGCTTTCCTGGATGCATTTTCATATCTCCTTCCTGCCTTGTCCATGATGTTCTTGGAAGAAGTTCTGACAACAGAATAAAGACCTTGTGCAGAACAAAAAAAACAGGGCCTTTAGAGCAAAACACAGCTGGGCTCAAACCTCAGTCCTGTTATTTTCTGGCTGCGATACCTTGGAGCTGGTAGATAGTCTCTCTGAGGTTTGGTTTGCTCATTTGTTAAATAAAATAGCATCACACAGTCTGCAGCATCGTCACAGTGCGATTTAAAGAGTTAAACCCCTATTATCTCTTGTCACACTTCAGAAAGAGTAGCTACTACTAAAATCCACAAATATCTCTGCACTGGTAGAGTCTGTATCAATCTTTCAGGCTCCACCATTACTGTTTAATATTTTCTCAAAACTCATAAGTTGTCTGTGACTGAGATCACAGCAGCCTCTTCAGATACAAAGGAAGCTACTACCTCAATCTAGTCTGAGTGTACAGTGTTCTGGAAAGAGTGGGAAACTTCCCTTACAAGAGAAAGGAAATTCAAAAGCCTATTTAGAGAAATTAACCGGTTAAATCTGAATGGCCAGGTAAATGAATCAAATTACCTGCTACCCTGGGAACCTGCAGGCTCTAAATTCTCACTTACCCTCCTACCCACCCACGTGTTGTTCATCTGCGACCACACTGTGCATTTCCCCGACAAAACCCTCAGGTACAGCTGCTCCGTTTGGCCGGCTGGGGTTCTCAAAGTGTGGCTGCCCTCTGGTGGCAGCTGCCTTCCCCATACCCAATTGTAATCGTTTTTCTTTCACTCTTGTCCAACTGCAGAAAGCCCAGGCAGCTGACTGGCCTCCGCTCCCTGTGCTGCCTTTTAGTGAGAGGGAACCACTGACTTTGAGCTGCATTTCTCTACCTAAATATCTGTCTCCTGAAACCCTGCTAACAGTTAAAGAAATTTATCATTCCCTCTTTGCATTCTCTTTTCCAGACTAAGGGTTTCTCAGGTAAGGTAGAATCCAGATTCTTCATCATCTAGCTGCCTTCGGGGGATCTTCCAGGTTTCCTTCTAAAGGTGACAAGTAGAACTGAGTATTTAATCCAGCTGCTATCTGAGCAACACAAAGCAGCACTGGGATGCTGCTTCCCAGGCATCTGGACTTGCGACTCCCAGGCATGGCTCAGGGGCTCTCCTCTGGTTCCAGCCTATCACGTGCACTTCCTACTGCCAATCAAACATCTCTCACCTGGGTGGCCTGCACGCACCTCAAATTCCATAATATAAAAGCAAACTAATTTTCCCCAAACCTGTTCCTCCTCCTTCTGTGCTCAGTGCCTTGGACAAAGGTCTACCACTTCGGCTCCACAGCTGTTCCCTTCTGGCTCCATCGCTACTGCCCTAATCATATCTGACACGCATACCTAAAAGTGATAACTCCCTGATTACAACAATTTTTTCTGCCTACAGAATAAAATCCAAACTCTTTGGGAAGGCACTCTGGTTCCTTTATAATCCGGAGAGCCCAGTCTGCCCTCTTTAGGCTCACTGCCCCCCTCACCACGTCATCGCACAAACCATCCCCAATTATATCACACATTTCTTCCTCCACATGTTTGTCAATCTGGTGAAATTCTATCCACCCAGCTCTAAAACTCCGCTCTGAATAATATCTCCACTGTGAAAACGTCCTAGGTTCATTTCCATTGCAGCAGAACTAATGATTCTCATCCTGGACTCACAGCAACTTGTTGATTCTGTGCTTATAGGACATACCATCTGGTGTCCAAGTCTCAGACAAACCCTCTCAGTCTTGTGGAACTCTTAGTTCCCTAGATCTGCAACCTCATCTTATAAAGTTTTGTAAATCTAACACCAAGCCTAGTGCTGGACATTTGGTGGGTGCTTAAAAATGTTCTGTGAATGAAATCCAACTATCAGCACCGCTTAAAATTACACGAGCTTTTTAAAATGTTACAGTCCTAACTGTGGTCAATTAAAAAGTCCATCTATTATGTTTTCACCTACACTAGTATAAAGACAAATTTCCATTTCCTGTAGTTGTGTAGGTGATTTCTTTGGGGAAGGGGGAAGGTAGTTACTCACCAATGGACAATATTCAACATTTGGGTCCATCTGTGGACCTGGGTTTCAGTCTGAGTATGGTGATTAAGAAGGCAGTCTCTGTAGTTAGACATCTACATTCAAACACCAATTCTTTCATTAGACCTTAGGCATGTTAAGTATATCTCTAGAATTGTTTTTATCTGTAAAACTGGAACAAAGAAACTACTTATCAAGATATGTGCCAGGATTAATCGGAATAATCCACGAAAAACATTTGCACAGTGCCGAGCAGATAGTAATTGCTCTATAAATGTTAGCCACAGTGATAATTATCATCTACATATCCCATATCTCTATGCATACTTAGCATACATAAAATTCCACAAAGAAAATAATACAAGTCATCGTGTGTAAATACCTTGATGAGAATTCTACTGAGAATTTCTTGATTTTATGAGTGTTGCTAATTTGGCTTAATTTCACTGTAGATACTAAATGTTGCCTCTTTCCCCGTGAAAACAAACCCTTGCCCGATGCCCACGTTAATAAGTACATAATGTAGAATGTTAAGCCACTGCTTTATGGGAGCGATATTCCAGGGAGTTACACTGCAGCTCGGTAAACAAATAATTTCCTCGACTGGACTCCGGTGCTGAAGAACCTAGAATATTATTGTTCCCAGGTGGAAATAGGCTATTTCATTATTTTTCTTGCACATGCAGATACTGCAACTTTTTAAATGCAGCAGAGATCACTGGTATACGCTTAGTCACTCTTTGCCTCAGTTCCCTTACATGTAAAATGGGGATCATAATAACAGGAGCTATTTTGTAGAGATATTTTGAGGATCAAATGAATTCATATATTTAAAGTGCTTAAAACAAGTGACTGGTCTAAGAACTTTAATTAAGTATTATTTTCATAGTAAATATCCTCATAGAGATAACAAGATTGCCTCAGGAAATCCAGAGCAGACGGAAACATAGACATCGAGTAAAATAAAAAACAGATGAATAAAGACATAGAAGAAAACCATAAAACCGGAACCCTTTCCACTAAATCCTATGAGAACATTTGCTATTGGGATTATATGACAGTAATGATGGTATCATACATGGCTATTTAACATGTTTAAGTAAGTTAAAATTTACACAGAGAATTTGTATATTTTGGAGTTTAAAATGTGTACAAAGGTTTATGTGAATACTCATTTGAAACCATTCTGCTTTTGTCTCAGCTTGAAAAACACAAGTAATTATTATCCAAATAAATGCCTTTGTTCTCTTGATTGATCAAGAATTTATAAAGTGTACTGTGTGGCATTACAGAAGGAGATACATTCAGAATGTATATTCCCATCGTCAGCGGCTTAGATTCTTTGCAACAATCAAATTACCTAGAGGGTAGAGTCCTTTATAGATCCCTTTACATCCTGCAAGTTATTCTGAATTGGCTAATCAGAAACTCCTAGGACGCTTGCTGAAGATACTTTGCTCTGAGAGTCCATTCCAGACCTATGGATCAGAACTCTTAAGATGTCTTCAAGGAATCTGTATGCCTTACAAGCACCCCAGGAATTCTGGTAACCATTCGATTTGGGAGCTGTTACTTGCGTGCCTGGGAAAAGCTTCTGCACATAATAGGCACTAGGTAGGAAGCAATTTAGAAGTTGAAGTTAGAAACCCTTACTTCACCTTCCGGCTCTATTATTTGCCAGGAGGGTGATTTTAGACACTGATATCTTTAAAAATCATAAATTTTCTCAACTGTAAAATGGAGTCAATCATATCTTATAGGGTTAGATATAACCCTATCTTATAGGGTTACTGTGAAATTAAACAAAATCAAAAGTAAAGTACCAAACACAGTGCCTAACACAAAGTATATGAATAATAAATGTTAGTCCTTTACAAAGATAATTTAATTTCCATAAATATAGCTGGAATGGATGACATAATTTCTCCATTAAATGGCATTTGAAAGAGTCCTTAAATATTATTCTTCTTGTTCCCAGGAATTCTGTAAAGAGAGGGGGACTGCATATTTCTGCCTTTTGCCCACCCCTGTTAGCACTAACATCAATGTCACGATGTTCTGTAGATTGTCTGTTGCTAGAGTGGCACTTCTAGAAGACTCTTATTGTCTGTCTTTGTGCAGGAAATGGGATTAGGACATTAGTATTCTGACAATGATATTTTTGGAGGGGGTGCTTTAAAATAAACTGCAAATCAAAGTATTTTGTAAGAATGCTGACATAATTACATGGAAATTTCTCTAAAACTAGATAGGATTCCTAGGAGAAGTAGAGAGTACCAATCAATGGAAGTTTAGTTATTCACTCCACGTAGTCTGTTTTCATTTATTGACCCATCCTGACACCTTGTATCATCCCTTTAAAAATGTCCCTATCTGAATTTTTTAACAAGAAAAAGACCTAATAAAATGTGAGTTTCTCAGTGATAACAAGGCACCTCACTTATCAACTTCCCACTGTTTAGTTGTCTTTGAAACTTAGAATCCCAGAGAATATTGATCCTGTCAAGTTACACAGAAGAAGGTAGTTTATACAATGATGTTGGCTGTTTTATATTCACATAAGATAAAAGTATCAATTAAGGTATCAAGTACACTGTCCATATAGGCTCCTTATCATGAAATATTAGCATTTTCAAGATCATTAAACTTCTAGTTTTATCATTGTGCAGTGAAATTCAACTAAAAAGCAGATGTAATCTCTTGCTTCAATTTAGCATTGAATGAGGAAAGTATAAGAAACTTATAACCTTCCAAAATGATCAGTCAGAAATCTATACCAGACACAAAGAGACTGGCCCTGGAGCTCTGGGGAGGCAGGCATTGTAGGGTTGAGGATACTGGACTTGGATAGAGCTGATTTCCTAAGTCTGTACCACTTGATACCTAATGTGGCTTTAGGCAAACAACTTAATTTCTCTGGTCATGAGTTTTTTTGTTTGTTTGTTTGTTTGTCAATCTATCAAACAGAAAAATAATTGTTGCAAGATTACTGTAAAGATTAAATAATATAAAATATATTATACTTTTCAACAGTGCCTAACATATAATGTATGCAATAAATAGTAGCTATTACTGGCTCAAACCAAATGTCAACATAGAGAATAACCTTCATAAAAATAATGGAGAATATATCTTCCTAAACAAATACCAAGCACCCTGTGGTTTTAGGTGTTCATAGCTACCTATTATTGAGTATTTTTACGGAAATATTACCACTACTCAATTGCACAGGACAATTTAGGTGGATAGTGTATTTCTACAAAAAAGAAATCTTTACTGTCATTCTATTTAAGCCTCCACACTATGTCAGGTACTGTCCTTGGCACTGTGGAGACAATGATACAACCATGGCCTCTGTCCCTGTAGAGCTTACAGACAAGTGAAGAAGATAGATTATGATAATAATGCAATAATTACAAATCCTGTGCTTCTGGGACCACATACCCTCTGGAACTAGTGGATATTTGGAGATTCAAAATTTCAAGACTTGGCTGGCCTTGATTTCAATTTTATTTTTAAAAGAAATATGGATTCTGAAGCATGGAACTCATCCTATTACTACGGAGCTAAGATTACATTTAATTATTTATATGTAATTTCTTAGAAATTCAATGTTCAATTTTCAAAACTTAATGAATTATTAGTGCTTCAATGAACTGTATTTAATATTTATTCATTAGGCTTCAAGTACATAATATATAAATTCTTAACTCAATGTGCATATTTTCCCAGAAATACAGTCCAACAAATTTGAGAAAGTAAACCTCAAGCAAGCCCTAATCTCAGTCAAGTCCTCATCACCATCTGTTCCCTGGTTTTCTCTTTAGCATAATGACAATAGCAATGCAACTGCCTCACAATTTCCTGAGTCCACTTATTTTATAGCAGAAAAGGTATTTGAAGAATACTCTAGAAAACAAAGAATTGTGATTGTGCAAAGGAGAGACATAATTTACATTGCAGGTAGCCATGAACACTTCCTGAGGAAACGATAATTAACCTGAACCGTAAAGAATTAATAATTTTGACTCATGATGAAGGAAGGAGTGTTTCTCACAACAGGAATATCATGGTGAATGTATTAAATAAACGAGTGTGGGGCTTCCCTGGTGGCGCAGTGGTTGGGAGTCCGCCTGCCGATGCGGGGAACATGGGTTCGTGCCCCGGTCCGGGAGGATCCCACATGCCGCGGAGCGGCTGGGCCCGTGAGCCGTGGCCGCTGAGCCTGCGCGTCCGGAGCCTGTGCTCCGCAACGGGAGAGGCCACAACAGTAAGAGGCCCACGTACCGCAAAAAAAAAATAAATAAATAAAAATAAACAAGTGTGTTCCATGCGTTTTGAGATCTTTAGGGGTAAGAAATGTGGTTGGAGATAAGGACAGTGGAGTTGGCTGAGGCCAGATTACGTAGCATCTTGAAGGTTGTTATGGACTCTATCCTAAGTGCACACGGAACCTATCAGAGATGGTAGCCCATGTGTCAGACAGCCTAAGCAATGTTCTGCTATAATAACAAACAAGCCCCAAAGTGCTAGTGACTATCAAAACAATGGCATATTTTTTGGCTCACATGAAATGTCTATTTTACGGCTCCACTGGGCCTCTGCTCTGTATCTCCTTCAATCCAGGACCACAGCTGAAGGAGAAGCCTTGTAACCTGTATGGCCAAGGAAAAAAGAGTGATGACAAAGTCCCTCAAAAACTCTTAAAAGTTTCTTCAGAAGTGGCACATGTAGCTTCTACTCACATCTCATAGTCCAAAACAATTCACATGGCTAAGCCTGATCACAACAGAGTCAAAAACAAAATCCTCCCACAAGGAAATCCTAGGAGAAAGGGGCAGAAATTATTTCTGAGCAATAATAAAATATGCCACAGAGCAAAGGAATGAGATAAGTAAGCTTATATTTTTGAAAGATTAGTAACTTCAGGATAAGGAAGAAATTAAAGGACACTAAAATGAGAAGTGGGGAAAACAACCAGGAGTTTGTAGGACTGAAGCTTAGAGAAAAGTCACTCTAACTGAGATGGTTGTGGAGGAAAGAAGCAATCTGGATACACACGGGATATACTTTGGTGGTAGCGTGGACAGGATGACTTTGTTTCAAAACTGAATAGCAGTGACATGAATGACATTAGCTCAGGTGGTTTAGACTTGACAACTTTTACTATTTAAATCATACAAAAGGAGAAAGAAGTAAATTTAGAACACATGCAAGAGTTATCTCAGTAGAAATGTTCACTAATGAAACTTGGGAGTTGTTGGCCCCTTTCTTCTGATGCTACTCTGGAAGAACATAGTGTAGAAGCCAAGATAGGCAAAGCAATCTATTTAATCATGATGATACACCTCAATTCCCTCAGCTTTCAAGTTGGGACTTTATTACCTACCCTTCTGGTTTTTTTTTATGAGTGGGATTGTGTTCCTGTCTTACTGGTTGTTTGGCCTGAGGCTTCCAACACTGGAGTTTGTAGGCTGTTGGGTAGAGCTGGGTCTTGGTGTTGAGATGAGGACCTCCATGAGACCTTATTCTGATGAATATTCCCTGGGGTCTGAGGTTCTCTGTTAGTCCAGTGGTTCCGACATGGAGCTCCCACCACAAGGAGTGTCTGCCCGACCCCCAACTGGAGAACCAAGATCCCGCAAGACGTGTGGGGCGGCAAAAAATAACAGAAACAGAGAGAACAATAACAAAGTAAAAAATAAAATTAGACTAGGAAACTAACAGATATATTAGAAAGAATACAAAAATATAGATGAATCAACAACCAAAAGGTACATCAGTACCACAACAGTGAAAAAGAGGAGGAGGGAAAAGAGAAAAAAAAAAAAACAGGGAAAAGGCCTTGGCTGTGGAGGGCAGGGCCTAAGCAAGGGACAGGTTTGGACAGTGGGTGGGGCCTATGCTTAGGGCCCACAGGGCTGAAAAAGGCCTTGGGGGGGGGGGTGCTTAGGCTCAAGGAACAGAAGGGGCCCAGGCCTGCCTCCCACCCCTGGTCTCAGAGGGTGGGGGACCTCACCTGGGAGCCCAGCAGGTCCCTCCAGGCCACGTGGGTTCTGGGGGCATAGGAGGGAGGCCAGGGAGATCAAGAGAGGCAGGAGGGAGGGAGGGGCCCTCTGGGAGGAGCCTGGGAGCTCAGGCCTGATTGGGTGGGGCAAACGCCCTCCACTCCTCTCCTACTCCTCCCATAGGGCCCCTCCCTCCTACCTCTCCTGATCTCCCCAGCCTCAGGGGCGCCCATCCAGTCTGGCCTCCACTTCTCCTTCCTCCTCTGTCCCCCCACCTCCCACCGGTTCACTTGGGGGTTCCTCCCATCTCCTTGGGTGTCAGAGTCCCCCACCAGCGGCGGGGAGGCACCCTAGCTGTGGGGAGACGCTACCGCAGTGTCTTCCCAAACCGCCATCCAGACTCCATCCTCTACCTATGCTTCTTAATTCAGAGGTCTAAAAAAAAATTAAATATAAAATCTTCAACCTTCTAGAATAATTTATCTCGACAAACCACTTCAAAGAATAAATAACAGAGTTTCCTGAGAAGGCAATGTGGTGTAGGAAAAGGGGGCATTAAATCTGACATTGGCAGATCCTGATTTAATTTTGGCTGTGACTTTTATCTACCTATCTTAAATTTTTTTTAAGTACCCCTTATAATAAAAACATAACCTTAGAAAACTTATTTAATTTTTCTGAACACCAATGTTATCCTCAAAAGTAGACTACTAATTACGGCTTGCTGTTAATGTGAATTAAATGAGATGATGACTGATAGCCCTTAGTTCAGGAGTAGTTGAGTCTGAATGCCTTGGAATTATCAGATTATGTAATTTTTAATTAACCATTTTTATTTTGAAATACTTGTAGATTCACATTTAGTTATAAAAAAAAAATCTAGAGGGGGGCTTCCCTGGTGGCGCAGTGGTTGAGAGTCCGCCTGCCAATGCAGGGGACACGGGTTCGTGCCCCGGTCCGGGAAAATCCCACATGCCGCGGAGTGGCTGGGCCCGTGAGCCGTGGCCGCTGAGCCTGCGCTTCCGGAGCCTGTGCTCCGCAACAGGAGAGGCCACAACAGTGAGAGGCCCACGTACCGCAAATAATAATAATAATAATAATAATCTAGAGAGATTTACATTTACCCAGTTTTCCTCAATGGTAACATCTTGTAACACTAAGGTACAATGTACTAACCAAGATACTGACATTGATTCGGTCAAGACACAGAATATTTTCATCATCACAAGGATCTCTTATGGTGTCCTTTTATAACCACACTACCTCCCTCTCAACCCCAACCCTAATCTCTGACAAGTACTAATGTTTTCCATTTCTACAAATTTGTTATTTAAGGAATGTCATATAAATGGAATCATAATTTATGTAACTTTGGGGGATTACTCAGCATAATTCTCTGAAGATTCATCCAGGTTTTTGTATATCAGTAGTTTATTCCTTTTTTTTGCAGAGTGGTATGCCATGATATGGATGTCTCACAGTTTGTTTAATCATTCACCCATGGAAGAACATATGGGTTGTTCCCAGTTTGGGGCTATAACAGCCCCAAATTGCATAAATATTCATTCACATGTTTCTGAGCGAACATAAATTTTCATTTCTCTGGGAAATTTGTACAGAAGTACAACATCCCCCATGGAGCATGGGATATATAGTAGCTGCATTTTTTTAAAAAAAACTATCAAACTTTTCCAGAGTGGCTGTAATATTTTACATGCCCATTGGCAATGTATGAATAATCAACGTATGAATAATCTTCATCCTTACCAGCATATGGTGGTGTCACTTTTGTTTAAGCCATTCTGAGACATGTATAGTGATACCTCATTGTGGTTTTAATTTGTCTCTTCCTAATGGCTAATGGCGTCGAACATCTTTCCATGACCTTATTTGCAAACTGTATACCCTTTCTGGGGAAAAAATTTCTTTGTGTCTTTTGCTCATTTTCTAATTAGATTATTTTTGAGTTTTGGTGAGTTCTTTATATATTATAGATACTAGTCCTTTGTGGGATATATGGTTTGCAAATACATTCTTCTGCTTGAGCTTGTTTATCCTTATACTGAGGTCCTTCATGGAATAAAAGTTTTGAATTTTGATGAAGTTCAATTTATCAATTTTTCATTTTATGGATCATAGCTTTGTTGTCAACAACAAACTCTTCCTTTAAAACTCTTTCCCAAGCTTTAATTCCCCCAAATTTTCTCTAACTCTTTAAGCGTTATAGTTTTTCATTTTTTTAATAGATCTTTATTGGAGTGTAATTGCTTCACAATACTGTGTTAGTTTCTGTTGCACAACAAAGCGAATCAGTCATATGCATACGCATGTCCCCATATCCCCTCCCTCTTAAGCCTCCCTCCCATCCTCCCTATCCCACTCCTCAGGTCATTGCAAAACACCAAACCAATCTCCCTGTGCTATGCTGCTGCTTCCCACCAGCCAACTATTTTACATTCGGTAGTGTATATATGCTGATGCTACTCTCACTTAGTCCCAGCTTCACCCTCCCACCCCATGTCCTTAAGTCCATTCTCTATGTCTACCTCTTTAGTCCTGCCCTGCCACTAGGTTCATCAGTACCATTTTTTTCCCTTAGATTCAATATGTATGTGTTAGCATATGGTATTTGTTTTTCTCTTTCTGACTCACTTCACTCTGTATGACAGATTCTAGGTCCATCTACCTCACTACAAATAACTCAATTTCGTTTCTTCTTATGGTTGAGTAATATTCCATTATATATATGTGCCACATCTTCTTTATCCATTCATCTGTTGATGGACATTTAGGATGCTTCCATGTCCTGGCTATTGTAAATAGTGCTGCAATGAACATTGTGGTACATGTCTCTTTTTGAATTATGGTTTTCTCAGGGTATATGCCCAGTAGTAGGATTGCTGGGTCATATGGTAGTTCTACTTTTAGTTTTTAAAGGAACCTCCATACTGTTTTCCATAGTGGTTGCATCAATTTACATTCCCACCTACAGTGCAGGAGGGTTCCATTTTCACCACACCCTTTCCAGCATTTACTGTTTCTAGATTTTTTGATAATGGCCATTCTGACCTGCTTGAGGTGATACCTCATTGTAGTTTTGATGTGCATTTCTCTAATACTTAGTGATGTTGAGCATCTTTTCATGTGTCTCTTGGCCATCTGTATGTCTTCCTTGATGAAATGTCTATTTAGGTCTTCTGCTCATTTCTTAATTGGATTGTTTGTTTTTTTGATATTGAGCTGCATGAGCTGCTTGTATATTTTGGAGATTAATCCTTTACTTGTTCTTTCATTTGCAAATATTTTCTCCCATTCTGAGGGTTGTCTTTTGGTCTTGTTTAGGGTTTCCTTTGCTGTGCAAAAGCTTTTAAGTTTAATAAAGTCCCATTGCTTATTTTTGTTTTTATTTTCATTACTCTAGGAGGTGGGTCAAAAAAGATCTTGCTGTGATTTATGTCAGAGTGTCTTTCCTATGTTTTCCTCTAAGAGTTTTATAGTGTCTGGTCTTACATTTAAGTCTTTCTTTCTTTTTTTTTTTTTTGCAGTACACGGGCCTCTCACTGCTATGGCCCCTCCCGTTGCAGAGCACAGGCTCCGGACGCACAGGCCCAGCGGCCATGGCTCATGGGCCCAGCCGCTCCGTGGCATGCGGGATCTTCCCGGACCGGGGCACGAATCCATGTCCCCTGCATCGGCAGGCGGACTCTCAACCACTGCGCCACCAGGGAAGCCCCCACATTTAAGTTTTTAATCCATTTAGAGTTTATTTTTCTGTGTGGTGTTAGGTAGTGTTCTAATTTCATTCTTTTACATGTAGCTGTCCAGTCTTCCCAGCACCATTTATTGAAGAGGCTGTCTTTTCTCCATTGTATGTTCTGCCTCCTTTGTTGTAAATTAGGTGACCGTATGTGCATGGGTCTATCTCTGGGCACTCTACCCTGTACTGTTGATCTATATTTCTGTTTTTGTGCCAGTACCATACTGTCTTGATTACTATAGCTTTATAGTATAGTTTGAAGTGGGGGAGCCTGATTCCTCCAGCTCCGTTTTTCTTTCTCAAGATTGCTTTGGCTATTCAGGGTCTTTTGTGTTTCCATACGAATTGTAAAATTTTTTGTTCTAATTCTGTGAAGAATGCCATCGGTAGTTTGATAGGGATTGCACTGAATCTGTAGATTGCTTTGGGTAGTATAGTCATTTTCACAATATTGATTCTTCCAATTAAAGAATATGGTATATTTCTCCATCTGTTTATGTCATCTTTGATTTCTTTCATCATTGTCTTATAGTTTTCTGAGTACAAGTCTTTTGCCCCCTTAGGCAGGTTTATTCCTAGGTATTTTATTCTTTTTGTTGCAATGGTAAATGCGAGTGTTCACTTTCACTCTGTATGTGTCCCTAGGTCTGAAGTGGGTCTACTGTAGACAGCGTATATATGGGTCTTGTTTTTGTATCCACTCAGCCAATCTGTGTGTTTTGGTTGGGGCATTTAATCCATTTACATTCAAGGTTATTTTTGATATGTATGTTCCTATTACCATTTTCTTAATTGTTTTGGGTTTGTTTTTGTGGGTCTCTTTCTTCCCTTGTGCTTCCCACCTAGAGAAGTTTCTTTAGCATTTGTTGTAAAGCTGGTTTGGTAATGCTGAATTCTTTTAGGTTTTGCTTGTCTGAAACGCTTTTGATTTCTCTGTCAAATCTGAATGAGATCCTTGCTGGGTAGAGTAATCTTGGTTATAGCTTTTTCTCTTTCATCACTTTAAGTATATCCTGCCACTCCCTTCTGGCCTGCAGTTTCTGCTGAAAAATTAACTGATAACCTTATGGGGATTCCTTTGTATGTTATTTTTTGTTTTTCCCTTGCTGCTTTTAATATTTTTTCTTTGAATTTAATTTTTGTTAGTTTGATTAATATGTGTCTTGGTGTGTTTTTCCTAGGGTTTATCCTGTATGGGACTCTCTGTGCTTCCTAGACTTAGGTGACTATTTCCTTTCCCATGTTAGGGAAGTTTTCAACTATAATCTCTTCAAATATTTTCTCAGACCCTTTCTTTTTCTCTTCTTCTGAGACCGCCATAATTCGAATGTTGGTGAATTTAGTGTTGTCCCAGATGTCTCTGAGATTGTCTTCAATTCTTTTCATTCTTTTTTCTTTATTCTGCTCCTCAGCAGTTATTTCCACCATTTTGTCTTCCAGCTCACTTATTAGCTCTTCCGCCTCAGTTATTCTGTTATTGATTTCTTCTAGTGTATTTTTCATTTCAATTATTGTGTTGTTCATCTGTGTTTTTCTGTTCTTTAGTTCTTCTAGATCTTCGTTAAATATTTCTTGTATTTTCTCAATCCATGCTTCCATTCTATTTCCCAGATTCTGGATCATCTTTACTATCATTACTCTGAATTCTTTTTCAGGTAGATTGCCTATTTCCTCTTCACCTATTTGGTCTTGTAGGTTTTTACCTTGCTCCTTCATCTGTGACATATTTCTTTGCTTTTTTTTTTTTTTATGAGTGGGATTGTGTTCCTATCTTACTGGTTGTTTGGCCTGAGTCTTCCAACACTGGAGCTTGTAGGCTGTTGGGTAGAGCTGGGTCTTGGTGCTGAGATAAGGACCTCCATGAGACCTCACTCCGATGAACATTCCCTGGGGCCTCAGGTTCTCTGTTATGCCAGTGGTTTGGACTCAGAGCTCCCACCTCAGGATCTTCAGCCCAACCCCAGGCTCATGAAACAAGATCCCACAAGCTACGTGGGGCGGTTAAAAAAAAAAAAAAAAGAGAGAGAACAATAACAAAGTAAAAAATAAAATTAGACTAGGAAACTAACAGATATGTTAGAAAGAATATAAAAATAAAAATATAGATGAATCGACAGCCAGAAGTTACCTCAGTACCACAATAGTAAAAAAGAGGAGGAGGGAAAAGAAAAACAAAATAGGCAGGGGAGGAAGGCCTTGGCTGTAGCGGGCAGGGCCTAAGCAAGGGCGAGGTTTCGGTGGTGGGCATGGCCAATGCTCAGAATGCACAGGGCTGGAAAAGGCCCTGGGGGCTGTGGGGGGGTGGGGCTTAGGCTCAAGGAACAGAAGGGGCCCAGGCGTGACACTCCCACTCCTGGTCTCAGAGGGCGGGGGACCTCACCTGGAAGACCAGCAGGCTCCCCCTCCAAGTGGGCCAGGTGATCACTCTCTGCTCCTTTCCTGCTCTTCCTGGAGAGTCCCTCCCACCTGCCTCTCCTCATCTCCCCAGCCTCAGGGACGCCGATCCTGTCTGGCCTCCACTTCTCCTTCCCCCTCAGTCCCCTACATTCTACCGGTTCAGTTTGGGTTCTTCCCATCTCCTTGGGTGTCAGAGTCCCCCACCAACAGCCAGCAGGTGCCCTACTTTGGGGAGAAGCTAACTGTGCATCTTCCCACACTGCCATCTTGACTCTGCCCCTATAGTTTTTCATTTTACACTTAAGTTCATGATTCATTTTGAGTTAATTTTTGTAAGATGTGAGACTTAAGTCAAGGTTCACTTTACTACAGTGAGTGTCAAATTGCTCCAGCACTATTTGTTGAAAATGTTACCTTTCCTCTATTGAATTGCTTTTGCACACTTAAAAAAAAAATCAGTGGGACAGATTTTTGTAGATCTATTTCCAAGTTCTATATTCTGTTCCTTTGATCTATGTCTCTCCACCAACACCACAAAGTATTGACTACAATAGCAATATAATAATCCTGGACGTCAGGAAGACTGATTCCTCCCACTTTATTTTTATTTTTCAAAATTGTATTAGCTATCCTATTTCCTTTGCCTTTCCATATAAATATTAGAAAAATTTTGTCTAGATATACAAAAAATGTTCCTGGGATTTTGATCATAATTACCTTAAACCTATATATCAAATTGAAGAGAACTGGCATCTTTACTATTTATTCTTCCAATCCATGAACACCGTATATCTCTCCATATATTTAGATATTCCTTGATTTATCTCAACAGCAATTTGTAGTTTTTAGCATGTAAATCCTGTACAGTTTTTGTTAGATTTTTACCTAAGCATTCCATTTTGTGAACAATTATAAATGCATTTTTAATTTCAGTGTTCATATATTCGTTTCTAGTAAATTGAAATATAATCAGTTTGATTTTTGTATGTTGATTTTGTATTCAGCCACCTTACTGAATTCAATAATTAATTCTAGGAGTATTATTATTACTTTGTTATTATCATTACTATTATTATAGATTCCTTGGGGTTTTCTACATAAATGATCATGTCATCTGCATATAGGAACAGTTTCATTTCTTCACTTCTGATCTATATGCCTTTTATTTACTTGCCTGTTGCTCTGGCTAATTTTTCCATCATTATGTTGAATAAGAATGAATGGTGACAGCCGATATCTTGCTTTGGCCCTGATCTTAGGGAAAAGCATTCAGTCTTTCACCTTTAAGTATCATGTTAGTTGCAAGTTTTCTCTTTATCAAGTTGGATAAGTCCCCCTCTCTTCCTATTTTTGTGATAGGTTTTTTTTGTTTTTTGGTTTTTTTTAATCATGAATGGATATTGGATTTTTAAAAATGATTTTTCTCCATCAATTGACACAATCACATGATTTTTCTTCTTTAGCCTGTTAGTATACCGGATTACATGGATTGATTTTTTGAATAGTGAATCAGTCTTGTATCCCTGGAAGAAACCTCACTTGGTCATGGCACATAACTCTTTTTATATATTGCTGAATTCTATTTGCTAATATTTCATTAAGGATTTTTGCATCTATATTCATAAGAGATACTGGCCTGCTATTTGTTTATGTACTGCTTTTGTCTGGTTTTCATATTAGAATAGTAGTATTCTAATACTATTCTAATAATAGAATAGTATCATATAATGAAATAGAAAGTGATACTTCCTCTTCTATTTTCTGGAAGAAATTGTGCATAACTGGTGTTAATTCTTCTTTAAATGTTTGCCAGAAATTTCCAATGAAAACTCCTGGGCCTGGTGAATTTTTGGGGGGAACTTCTAAATTATGAAGTAAATTCCCTTAATAGTTATAAAGTTATTCAAATGACCTATTTCATATTGTACAAGTGTGGCATTTTGTTTTTCAGGTAATTGTTATATTTCATTTCATCTGAGTTGTTAAATTTATGGGGGCAGAGTTGTATATAGTATTCCTTTATTACTGTTTTAACATCTAAAGGCCTGTTGTGATTTCCTGTTTAATTTCTGATATTGATAATTTATGTTTTCTCTCTTTTTTCTTTTGTCAACTGTGTCACAGATTTGTCAACTTTATTGATCTTTTCAAACAGCCAAATTTTTGTTTTATTGACTTTTCTCTACTGTTTTCCTGTTTTCAATTTTATTGGTTTCTGGGTTTATCTTTATTATTTCCTTGCTCTGTTTGCTTTGGACTTATTTTTCTCTTCTTTTTCTAGGTTCTTGAGGGAGGACCTTAGATTACAGATTTGAGCCTTCTCCTCTTTTTAATTGTGTGTATTTAATTCTGTAATACCCCTCTCAGCACTTCTTTAGCTGTATACCACAGATTATAATATTGTTTTCTATCATTTTTGTTTAGTTCAATGTACTGTTTGATTTCCTCTTCCCCAACAGACCTCCACTGATGCTCAGAGAAATTGATTCTCCCAAAGCCACACAGGTAGCGAGTGGCACAGATTGGACTGGAACTCAACTAGTCCAAAGTTTTGGCTTCTAAAGTCTATTCTTCCTGCTTCCCTAGAGCTCTGCAGCCAGCCTCAACGTGTCTGATATAGATAGGAGTCCTCATTGCTGGTTACTGCTCTCCATGTGGCCTCCACCACAGGCGGTGGGGGAGGGAGAAGCAATTTTATTTAGCTGTGCATTGCTGAGAGTCCTGAACCTCCACGAGGTCTCTTCTGATACTGCCCCAGTGGGGAAGGTGGCAGATGCCTCATTACTTCTGCCTCTTCTCCCTGGCCCTTTGACTACAGACACTAAACTTTTGTTGGTGTTTCTTTTTACAGTGCCCAGTGGTATTTTCAAGTTGTCAGCTCCTTCTGTCTCAAGTCTGGGATATATATGAGGCAAAAAGAAAATCCAACGAACTCACACTGTGTTGGTCCTTGGGTCCTGACATCCCTAGTCTGTCCCTCTTCTTTCAGAACCTTCTTCAGTTTGTTTTGTTTATAAATACCTAGCATTTTGACATGTACACAGCAGGAGAAACAGGAAAAAGTATGTCTCCTTCATCATCTTGGAAGCAGAAGTCCATACTGTACCAATTTTCAAAATTTTAATAAACTTTTCTTTAGAATAAACATAAACATTTTTGAAAGGAGCATGCGTTCTCCCACATTAAAGTGGAAACAATATTTCCTTCACTGGAGATCCAGGTCACCTAAATTTATATTGATGGTTCTTATCAGCTGTTTTTCAATGATAAGAAGCATTTTATTCCAAGTATGTCACTCGGACCTATGTTTTTATTTCAGGATATGAACAAAGAATTTCAGTTAAGAAAATACTTAGTATGGAGAAAATTATAGGGCATCTATTCAAACACTGACTTGGAGCTGATGGTATAAGGATATTCTGGCTATAAAGTACCAGGGCCATTTGGTCAAACCCATAGATTAAAGTGCAAATGCATCCTGCAGTCTTCTTGGAATCAGCTGAAACTGAGACTGGTTTAGTGACAAACATTCATTTGATGGCAGAGCCGTAGCTGCCCTAATTTTAAAGCAGTTGATGGCTTCCACTGTTAAGTGCCATTATCACAAAATGATGCAACACTTATCACAGCAGCTTCTGCCAACATTCTCCTTCTCTCACATCCCATGCTATGTGACTTCCAGGTGATGAATATCAGATTGTTTTTGGTGAGAAGTGGTTGACAGAAAACATATTATGACATATATTATGACAGAAGATATATTCCCTTGTTCCTCTACTGATAAGAAGGCTCCACAAATTCAGTATAAGTGAAAGTCTGATGGAGAATTCCAGTTTCAATGCAAAGATTGCTCAATTCTTTGTGTATAGCCATTAATCCCCACTCCCATTCCAAGAGCAGACGTAACAAATGGATCACCTCACCCTCCCCATTAACCTTGGTACACCATCAGTAGGATAGCCAGATTTAATAAATGAAGTGCAGAAGACCCAGTTAAATTTGAATTTCAAATGAACAGCAAATCATATTTTAGTATAAGCCAATCCCAAACATAGCATGAGGCAAACTGAGACCAAAAAGTGTCTGTTGTTTATCTGAAATCCAAATTTAACAAGGCATCTTATAGTTTACCTGGTAACCCAACATCAGAATCCTTCTTAACACTGTACTTCAGGTAAATCCTGTCAATCTGTTGGAATCTGCCTGTTACAGATAGAGGGCATCAGAAATACAGAAAAGAGAGGACAAGTGGGAGTTTTAGAGTGGTGAGTGACATAATGAATTTATGTCTAAAAAATGAGGCATGGGCAGTATCTTTCAATCAGAGTAAAGTAAAGCAATCTCTGAATATATTCCAATGACATGTTAACCACTTAAACATTATTACTAAAGACCAAGTTTTTGTGTGTGTGATCATATTGTTTCACTAATACAGTGGTTCTCAAAGCACAATCCCTGAACCAGCAGCATTAGCATCACCTGGGAACTTCTTAGAAATGCAGATTAACAGATCCTTCCCCCTGCCACAGCCCAACACCTACTAAATCAGAAATGCTGGAGTGAGTGCCCAGGAATCTATGCCTAAAAGCCCTCCAGGAAATTCGAGTACACACTCAAATTTGAGAACTGTTATCCCATAAGTACAGCAAAGAACAATAGTTGCCCTGCTAGAGAAAATTCTTGAAAGAGAAGACTCCTTTCATTTTTCTGCCTACTTAGCTTTCTGTAAGTTTAATCAGAAAAGCCGGTGAACTTACAGCTGGCTCTTAATTTCAGCTAGATATCAACTCAGTACAAATCTAACATCTTCCCACAGAGAAGCTGTAAACCCTGAGTGAACACCTTGTCTTCTCCTTTTTTTTATCCCTGCTGAGGAGGGGGGTGACCGACGCTCTCTTCTGTTGCCTGTTCAACGGTCAAGCCTGGTTATCATGACCTCCCCAAGCGTAACTCATGCACTAAGTGTCTGGTTTCCAGATTCAGTGTTCTCTCTAGCTGAATCAACAACAGTTTTTTTTAAGTGTTCTCTTAACCTAAATCAACACATCAAGTCAGACAGACATATCATCACTATCTTAAATTGACCTTGCTACCCGCTTACTGGAAAAACAAAACAAATGATTACCACGATATGAAGACACAACACCAAAGGGATCGCACTTTTACAGACTTAACACCCATAAAGCAGCACCTTCCATATGTACTGTCATTTTAATTCACATCCGGAGAGGCAAGATTTCCTACCCATAATTTATGAATAAGAATGCAGATTAAGGGTGTCTATGTAATTTACTTGAGATCATGTAGTCAGGAAATAATACAGGGTAAGTCCAATTTTTATGTTTTAAATTCACCAAGAAAGAGTGAGCCCAGGAAACCCTAGTCCCCACGCTCAACCCTAATAAAAGCAGAACCTCAGATCTGCACTCTCTCTCTACCTGTGACCTCGCTGTGGCCCCAGGTGTGTCATGTAATTCCCAGGACTTGTAAGTAATAAACTCTTTTTCGAAGTTTCCTGATGGTTATTGCTGAAGTGCGTCCTGCAGTCATAGTAAGAACCACAAGGGCGGGTCCAGCCACAACACTGGTTATGGATAGGCTGTGATGGTCACACAACAGACATGCTACAGAAAACCACTGATGAAGTTAGAGGGAGCTGAATGATCAGATTTGACTATTAGATTGTTTCGGTGGTAGAATGGAAACGAAAGATGGAAAAATTGATAAAGAAGCTATCTTAGCAGTTCAACTGGGAAAAGTCTAAGTAAGTTCACTGGTTTCAGGGATAGAAAGGATATGAGAGATAAATAATAGAATGGACAGGACTTGCACTTGTTAAATATGAAATTTCAGAAGACAGGCAAATTTTGTATTCATATCATGTGTACCATTTTGTACACTAATATTATCACTTAGCAATATAATTGTGAATGTAAAGCAATGATTGTAAATATTATATAATATCACTTAATGATTGAATTATATACCATCATAAAGATGAATTATGATTTGGATAACCAAACTCCTACTTTTTCTTAATATTTAAATGTCTGTCTTATAAATATCATCGCAGCTAATATCCTTAAATACATCTTTGCACACTCCTGATTATTTTATTATTCCTTAGAATAAATTCACAGACTGAATAAAATATAAATAGATTTTACAGATTTTTAAAAAAAATTTTCATATTGCCATTTTGCCCCCTTGAGATTCTTATTTCTTTTATTAATTTAAACATCTACCAGCCATGCATGACAGAGGCTATGTATTTATTCTCTCCCAGAGTACTGACATTCTTAAAGATTATATATCTCTGATAAGCAAGGAATGGCAAAAATTGCTGTTTTATTTACATTTCTTTAAATATCATCAGACTGAATCGTTCTGTATGATGTTTATAACTTTTCGCACATCTTCCTTCTGGCAAACATGATCATGCCCTGTGACCATTTTGCTATTAGGTCTTTTTTTTCATTGATTCTTAAGAAAGGTATTACTTATCAAGAATTATGATTCTTCATCAATAATTCCTACACATATTTCCTCAACGTTTTAATTTTTTTATTTTTATGCTCTGCTGCAGACTGGACATTTGTGACCCCCAAATTCATATGCTGAAATGCTCAACTCCCAGTGAGGATGGTGTTTGGAGACTGAGCCTTTGGGAGGTAATTAGAGGAGCCCTTATGAATGGAATTAGTGCTCTTATAAAAGAGACCCAGGAGGGCTTCTTCACCCCTTCCATGATGTGAGGTCACAGCAAGAAGATGGTCATCCATGATCCAGACATTGATCTGGATTTTCCAGTCTCCAAAATCGTGAGCCATAAATGTTTGTTATTTAAGCCACCCAGTCCATGGTATTTTTTTTTTTAAATAAAGCAACCTGAATAGACTAAGACATGCTCTCTTTTGAATCACAAAAGTATTCATTTTTGTAATTCAACCTATCAATATTTTTCCTATGGATAATCCATTGCATGTCATGTTAAGAAAGGTTTCTTTACTCCCAAATTTTGTGAACGCTTAGTATATTTTCTTTTAATACTTTGACTTTTTATATAAATAGTTAATTCATCTTAAATTTATTTGGAAAAAAATTATGAAATAGGGATTCACTCTTCCTCACTTCACATTCACTCTTTTTATCATACACTTAGCTACTGAATTAACACCATGGTTGAAGCCGCAAAAGCTTTGAATAATGACTAAAATTACCATGCAGAAAAGAGATACTCTATTTACTGTGAAAGTGATTCTCTTATTTCTCCGTAGTAAGATGGAATCGTTGTGGATGAAAGCCTGATTTGAGTGGATTCACAGCAGAAAGGCAGGGAGGCTTGGAGATAAAAAATGGGAACAATTCTTTTGAAGAGTTTTGCTGTAAACTGCAGAAGAGAAATGTGGTAGCAGCTGGGAGAAGTGCAGTCAGAACTTATGAATTCTCTGAAATAATTCTTCACACAGTTTTGTTTTGTTTGTTTTTCTGGAGGTTGGCTGGATAACTCTAAATGAGAGGTGTGGGTACACACTGAAAGATAATGGCTCTTGTCATCCATGTAGTCTCTCTTCCTCTCTAAGATCCCACGGAAAGGATTATAAAAATATGTAAAACAAAGAGAAGCACAGCAAAGTAAAATATAGAACTATGTCATTTTCAGGACAGGTATTTTGACAAATATTTGGAAGATAGAATGCAGGTGCATTGATGGCTTAACCAAAGCAGAAGAGATCAAAAATGCTCCACATAAGCACCGATCTTCACAGCGTAGCTATGAGCAAAAGTGGCCATGAGTGGCTCCAGGCAGGAGCTCGTTCAGGGCAGCAAACTGGGTGGATAAGAGAATAAGTGTCTACATGGATGGCTCATGTGCCCTCAACCCCATTTACCAATCATTATGCAAGACTTATCTAGTTCTATGGGATGATGAAATGCATGATTGGAATGAAGAGAGGAGGGCAAAATCTGAGATACAGCTGAACTTCCACAGATATCTGGTAATAGGGATACTAGACAAAATACAAAAAAATACAAGATGTGTGAACTTCAGATATACAATAAAAAATATTTTAGAATAAGTATGTCCAAAATACCTTATATAACATATTCACATGACATTATTGTTAATCTGAAATTAACATTTAATGGGGTATCCTGTATTTTTATTTACTAAATTGAGAAACCCTCCTTAGCAAGCAAAGTCAGTTTGGCAAATTTGGAGGTCCTGACCTCCCATCTTAGAGGAAAGTCTGCTTGACAATAGAATGACACTTTTACCCCTATTGTAAGTCAACTATACTTCAATTAAAAGAACAAGAAGGAGGAGGGGGAGAAGAAGAAGGGCAAGTGGAAGAAGGAGAAGGAGAAGAAGGAGGAGAAGGGGAAGGGAAAGGGAAAAGGAAGAGAAGGAAGAAGGAGAAAGGAGGGAGAAGGGAGTAAGGAGAAGAAGGAGAAACCTATTAAATGCAAAGGAAACCTTCACCAGCTACCCAGTCAACCAGTACTTCATTAAGAAATACAAATGGTAAAACAAGAACCATCAACATTTGAGAAAAAACAAAACAGAAGAACCACAAAGAGAAGCAAAATAAGAACAGGCCTTAATAATGCAGACAGCAGAAGAATATGTAAAAAAAGAGTTCTAGGGCTTCCCTGGTGGCGCAGTGGTTGAGAGTCCACCTGCCGATGCAGGGAACACAGGTTCGTGCCCCGGTCCGGGAGGATCCCACATGCCGCGGAGCGGCTGGGCCCGTGAGCCATGGCCACTGAGCCTGCGCGTCTGGAGCCTGTGCTCCACAATGGGAGAGGCCACAACAGTGAGAGGCCCGCGTACCGCAAAAAAAAAAAAAAAAAAAAAGAGAGTTCTAAAATTTCCCTTTACGTAAATGACTGTTTTCCTCTATGAAATAATACTCTTCTTCACTTCGAAGAGACAGATTATTCATCACTAATACCATAATAAAACATAAAAAAAAAAAACCTGAGGAAAGACCACTGGATTTGTTAATTAGAATAAATCCTCAATTTCAACAGATACAATAGAAATCTTTTAGCAGGTTGATTACATCTTTTAGAAGAGAAAGAAATAGTTATGCCTTATTTTGAAAACACATTAACAATATGAAATCATCCTTAGAGATATAAAAGTAGCCTAATATATAGAAGTTTCTAGAATAGTTTGCCAATAACAAAATTACCGAGATATCAAATAGTTTTGCTTTTTTCGTGTGTGTTTTCATGTATAGATATATATCTCCCTATATATACATATATCTACAGATACATATATGGAGAGAGATATATTTCTCTATCTATATAGATAGATAAACTCTCTTTCAATGACATTATAGCTCCTTAAACAAAATAAAAATAACTGCTGTTGGGTGGGAAAATATTATTTAGCACAAAAACCTATAAAACATAGTTTTACATTAATATGTTGATATTTTTAGAGAAATGCTAGTTGTAGGCCATTTAAAATGTCAAAGAATAAATATTTGAGTGTTATTGGAAGAATTATTTAAAACATTATAACTAAACTTCGGTTTAATTAAAAAATAAGAAATGAAAACAATTACACGTTTTCTTCTACTACAATATAAGCTCCATGAGGACACAGATTATTGCTTTCTTTCCTTCACTGCTGTATCCCAAGTACACAGAGTAGTACCAGGATCTAGTAAGTTGCTCAGTACATATTTGGTGAATGAATGAGTGAATCATTACTTGAAGAGATTTGTTTCATTAATACACTTGAAGAAAATTACTCCCTTCAATTCCTCAATAAGCCTAGAAAAATATAGACCAGACTTAGATCGAACCTATTCAGCAAAAATGGAATTTTGTCATGAAATTATAAAACCTCATGTTTCCAACCAGCACCTTTTTGAATTCCCTTTGAGAGGACAGCAGGAGGTATAGTAAAATTAGGAAGAAGCAGCAAACCAATTAGGGTGTTCTCTTCACTTCTAAAGTTTGTCACCCTCAAGGAAGTCACCATGAGTCTGGTGAAAGGATGCAGCCACACTTACTGAGCCACAGTGGCTTCATTCAGTGGCTCTGCTAATGGACCACTGGTATCTCCAAGTTCCTTTTTGCTTTGTGTTAACATGGTTTCATGTCTGTTTCTCTTTCTTATTAAAAGGTAGGGTCTTAGAAAATCATTGAAGTTTGTCGACAGGGGACTTTCCTTTAGGGATAATAGAATACAGTTTCCCAGATGCCACCTGGGCTTGAAAGTAGAAATAGGGAAAGTTTAGAGAACAGAGAAGCAAGTAAAATATGTTTGATGTTTCTCCCAACATTACAGGTAGTTCATTCTCTTAACAGGTTAATAGTTGGTAAGGTCCTCAGGTCCAGAGCTCAGTTCTACAGAATGTGGAGCTCTATGCTGTTGATATTCCAGACAGAGGATTGAGATGTTATTGTTTACACTAGCTTATTGTACAGTTTATATATTTTTCAAACAAGAAAGTATACTTGTACTTTGTAAAATATAGAAAATCAGAAATAAGAATATAAAAATCCCATGAAGCATAACTTCTGGGGTATATGAACACTTTAAATATATAACACCTTTATGAGCTTTCTTTTCTTGAAAAATATTATTGAAAAATGTCAGTTTTCTAGCCAATGATATGCTACCGACAGTTTTTTCCCCTTCCTCAAGGTGGGCTTTTATGAGTTCTGGTGTAATGTTGCCTGGCTCTGTTTACTGAATCTCTCCCAGAGTGGAATAATATCTGTGAATTATGTTTTTTATACAACTGCAGAGGAGAAATTTTCTCTAAATTATCAAACAAGAAGCAAGTGACACAGAAATTTTTCTTTCATATAAAAACAACTTCCTTTGTCTCTCAGTCCTTCTCTTTACAAATGGCTTATGGTAATTTAGAAGATGCTAAAGAACTGTTGACAAAACCCCATTTCTTTTTGCCCTAATTCTGTATATTTTTTTCTTTCAACACACAAAATTTCAGGTTGATAAACTTCAGTATCAAAGGATGATGTATAAGTTTGGGCATATCAACCAGCTTTACTTTCCAAATGGTTTTTAGAAACCTAATTTTATTTATTTTTAAAGCAAAATTCACATGCTGAAAGGGGAAAGATTTAAAGAGAGAGGTGAGAGGGAGGGAGGGAGAAAGGAGCAAACTCCTTTCGATTACATCATGGCACAAATTCTATTTTATTACTTTGAAAATAGTGACATCTAGTGGACACAAGGTATTAATACCACGGTGTCTTCGTGTCAGAATTAACTGCAATTGTAAAAAGCAAAAAAAGAAGCCCAGTTATATAGACACAGAAAATCATGAGGATTTTATAGTAATCAAAATTCACTGATCCACTTTCAGATATCTGTTATTCTGCCAGTAAAATTCCAAACAGAAAGTGACTTTATTAATCTGAAAGTCTCAATCATTGCCAAATAAGAAAAAAATGTTATCAGTTAAGCCTTGAGGAAGGTTAAACAAGGGTACAGAGTCTGAGGCTGGTTAGCGAAAGTGCACCCTGTGTGTATTATGAGAACAGACCACTTTCTGCCCATATTCACTTCATAGTATTTGCCAACTGCAAATTATTCATCATATGTTTGTTTGCCATTTGATCCATTTGCCTACAGCACATAGTTTGATTATTAATTAATCAAAGTAATGGTATAAACCTCTAAATGAACAGTGACTACTTAGCCTGTATTACAATTCTTCATCAAACCTACTATGTAGACTACTCATCTGTGTTTGGCACTTTGGAGTTTACAAAGCAGTAACAGTACTCCCATTTTATAGCAGGTAAAACAAATCTCAAAATACTTAAGTTAATTAGCTAAGCCAACAAAAGCAAACTCAGTAAGAGAGTCAATGAATCCAGGGGGATAGACCATCTCGTTTTCCCACCATCCTCCCTACTGAAATTACAGGACAAAAAACACATGTCGCAAAGCTGGATCCTGGCATAAAAAAAATCCAAATTTAGATGGAGTCCAGATATAGTCAGAATTATAATGGTAACAACAGCCATCACTACTATTTATGGAGTACCTTCTGTAGCAAACACTATTGTAAGAAATTATTATTCTAGTTAATAGAAGAGGCATCTGAAGTACAGAGAGGTTAAATGACTTACCTAAGGTCATAATGCAAATACCCTCGGGATAAATATACAGTTGCCCTCCTTTTGTCAGCATAAGTAACAACCAGTATAACATAACCCAGATTTTTAAATTAGAAGTTTCTCACTTGTGTAATTGTTCAGTTTCAATTACGCAATTTTAGATTTTAGGTAATTTTAGATTTTAGAAAGTAAAACAAACCTTCTTAAACAAGACTGACTAAAGAGAGAATTAGAATTGGGACCAGAAGATTAATAACTGATTTATTAAAATCACGACTATCTCGACTGTTCAGGGCATTGCAAATGATTATGACAAAAAGAAACGTGTGAAAGCTTTCCAAAAGAAATTTCCCCGTAATGGTACTGTGACTGAACATCCCGAATACAGAGGTTATTCAGCTTCAAGTGACCAAAGAAAAAACATTTGCCAGTTTCTCTTGGAGACTGGCATTGTCAAGGAGGAACAGCTTAAGGTTCATGGATTCTAAAATGAACCTAAATAAGTGGAGAATTTCTTGAATAAGTTTGTTCTCTAAACACAGTTTGACTGCCTTGTGAAATGATCCTCTGCACTAAACGGACTTTTCATTTATTTAATCATTCAAACTTCCATTCACATCTGCCTGATTACAGAAAACATGGGGTATGTAGGCTAGTAACACATAAGAAAATTGCAGTAAGATGGTAATGAAACCCCATATTCATCTTAACATGTTTCCAATGGAAAATATGTTGTTTTGAGTATTTATTTGTTTATTGTTCAGTTTATTACTTTTCACTCGATTAAATACTTTTGTTGTATGAAACCATGTACGTTGCAGCTTAACAATAAAAAAGAAATCTAGATTTTTGCTCCTTATCTGACCAGTTCCTTAAGACACACACACACACACACACACACACACATACCCCACAGGCATAATTTTTCATTTGCCCAATTTCTTCCTAAGTAATGAAAATGGCATTTTTTTTTAAAGTACATTGGTTTCTTTGAGTTAAGCAAGGGATATTAAATTCATCTGTATTTATTGGACAGTACAATATCTATAGTATTATAGGAATTATATAAAAGAGGTGTGGGGCAAGTTACCAAATACCAATAAATTCACAATATTATTGGAGTCAAAGGTCTTATACACTTCATACTTGACTTAATATTCATCTTAAGGCTTATGCTGATCATTTCCTTTCTTCCTTCTATGTCAGGAAGAATCTACTAGCAGGAAAAAAACAGCACACTCTACCTCGGTAATATGAAGATTGTTTAAAAAGATAATTTGCAAAGTTTGGACAGAGCATGGAAATTAGAAGAAATAGTGCAGCTGGGAAGAGCAGGGGAACTTCTCTAGCTCTTCAGCTCGAAAGAGTAGGGGGAAGGAGCAGTAGCTAGAAGCTGGAGAGAAGGAAGAGAGGGACGGAGACAGACATAGAAAGCACTGCCACATACCTGGGAAGGACGCTGCCAAGTGACCCAGCCAGACAAATGAGTTTATGATATTTTCCCCTTCAAATTACGTTATTGAAAAGGCTGAGAAGCAATAACATCTAATAACAATGAGGAAATCTAACACCCTCGATACACTTTCCTAAGAAAAAAACAGGACTCCTTTGAAGAACATCTGATTCTGTGCCTGGAGCAGGAGGCATCAAGAGGTTCCAGGGCATTTTGTTGTGCCAGAAAGTAAGGAAGTTTGTTGGGAAAGGCAATCACATGTGTCCAGTTTTCCGACTCCCCACTCAGCCACATGAAAATGGACCTTGGGCCTGGAACACTTCCTTACCGAGAGACAAGGAGCCCTCACAGCCCGTGTGGGCTTCTGGACCTGTGTGGGAATATCCTTCTCTGTTTTAGACTCAGTATATGCTCCTCTGTCCTGCTTGATCAGGCTGTCAAAGAGCACATTGCCAACTGCCTACTGCATCCTTTCACAGGTGTTGGGGAGGGGAGGGGAGGGAAGGGGGTCCTTCACCCACAGCACAAGAAGGGCGCATGCAGGTCATCACCTTGGGTCAGCTGTGGGAGGTGACCTGCTGGCCATGGGGAAACCCATGTCCACTCATGAAGCTCATCTTGCTCTGTCTCCTCTCTATGTGAGTAAAGCGTCGTTTCACTGTAAAATCGTGTGAGGCGTGTCTTTCTTGGTGACCCTGAACCATGGAGTGGGTTGGCTTCTGGAATTGTTGCTTCTGATGGAGTGGGAACCCCTCCCTGGAGGGGATAACAACTGCCATTTGCTTGACAAAATTATCAACACAGAGGTACGAGTGTGAAGGACTCGGCTGTGCCAAACATGGGACACTTCAAGCATCAACAGGATAATGAATGCATTTAATAGAAATTCACTACATGTATTTTTTTTAAAAACATCAATTTGTGTTGATACTCAATTTTTAACAGGGAAATCCAACAAAAACAATGACAACAATTAAGAAATCTGGAAATAACTAGGACACCAACACCTTAGCATGAAAATTATAAATTAAAAGGACGTAAATACACATGTATTCTACCTTTTGCTGGATGAATGTTAATGAAGGAAAAAATCTTCCTTACAGAAGAATTCCTATTATAGTAAATATGGAAGAAATTTTTAAAACCACAACGTTGCAAACTTTAATGAAATAATTGGTTCAGGCAGCAATCATTAGTTTACAAATTAATGAAGAATTTTACAATGACTGGTTCCACTGATCAACGTCGGTACCATTTAAAAAATGTGACAACTTCCTGATGTGATTTCATATGAAGCGCACAGCACCAACAGTAAGGTGTTCTCGCCCAAAGAGCTGAAGCCTTCTAGGAGAACCTCGCTTTATAGAAGATATAGGGAATAAAGGGGTATATTAAATGGTGCGGAGGCAAACACATATATTTAGGATGTGCGGCATTTAAAGACAACTAAGTTAATGCTATTTAACATAAAAGAATTAAGGAAAACGGCTAAAAGGTTTTAATAGACACTTCATCAAAGAAGACATAAAAATGTCAAAGAAAAACATGAAGAGACGTTCAACATCGTTAATAATTAGGGAAACATAAATTAAAACCACAATGAGAGGAGCCTGGTCAAGACGGTGGAGTAGGAAGACCCCAAGCTCACGTCCTGTCCAGGCACACCAAAACTACAACTCTGTACAGAGCGACTATTCATGAGAAAGGCCAGAATCTAGCAGAAATAGCAGACATGGTCTTCTATAACTAAATATTTAAAGAGGAAACCACAAAAAGACATGTAGGAGCGGTGGAGTTGAAGTACAGTTGAGACCCATACCCCCACCAATGGGCGACCCACAAATGGGAGGGTAATTACAATTGCAAAGGTTCTCCCCAAAGAGCCATTAGTCTGAATCCTATATCAGGCTCCCCAGCCCAGGGGTCGGTCCTACACTGGAAAGATGAGCCCCCAGGACAGGTAGATTTGAAGGCCAGTGGGGCTTATTTTCAGGAGACACAGAGGGCTGTGGGAAATAGAGACTCCATTCTTAAAGGGCCCATCCAAAATCTCACATGCTCCAGATTCCGGGGCAGGAGCAGTAATTTAAAAGGAGCCTGCGTCAGACCTACTTGCTGATCTTGGAGAGTCTCCCAGACAGGCAGGAGGCAACTGCAGCTCACCCCGGGGACACAGACACTGATGGAAGACATTTTGGGCAGCTCATTCTACCACACGGACACTGGGGTTGGCAAGCCACATTTTGGAATCCTCTCTCTGGCTAACTGACACCATGACCCAGCCCCCTCCCCCCCCCCCCCCCAACCCCCCCCCCCCCCCGACCGCTGCCACCACCAGCCTGTCGACACCAGTACTGAGATACCTCAGGCCAAGCAACTAGCCAGGCAGAAACACAGCCCCACCCACCAGCAAGCAGGGTGCCTGAAGACTTCCTGAGCCCAAAGCCACCCCAGTACATGGATGGCCCTGCCCACCACAGGGCCCAGGACCTGGCCCTGCACACAAGTCTGCAGGTATTAGCCCTAGGACTCCTGGGGCCCTACAGCCAGCTCCAACCACCAGTGAGCCAGTAATATCCCTGGGGATGCCCGGGCACAGCCCCCAAAACCACCAGCTGGCCAAGACCAGGCCCAAAACACCTTGGGCCCCTCAGCCAGCTGCACTGACACAAATTGTAGCAACTTGGATCTGCCTCCTCACGCAAAGGAACAAAAAGCAAAATTAAATAAATGGGACATAGTTAAATTTAAAAACTTTTGCACAGCAAAGGAAACCATCAACAAAATAGAGACAACCTACTGAATGGGAGAAAATATATGCAATGATGTGACCAACAAGGGGTTAATATCCAAAATACATAGACAATTCATACAACTCAATATCAAAAAAAACAATCTGATTAAAAAATGGGCAGGGCTTCCCTGGTGGCGCAGTGGTTGAGAGTCCACCTGCTGATGCAGGGGACAAGGGTTCGTGCCCCGGTCTGGGAAGATCCCACATGCTGTGGAACGGCTGGGCCCATGAGCCATGGCCACTGAGCCTGCGCGTCCGGAGCCTGTGCTCCGCAGAGGGAGAGGCCACAACAGTGAGAGGCCTGCATACCGCAAAAAAAAAAAAAAAAAATGGGCAGAAGACCTGAACGGACATTTTTCCAAAAAAAAAGACATACAGATAGCCAACAAGCCCATGAAAAGATGTTCCACGTCGCTAATCCACATACAAATGCAAATCAAAACCGCAATGAGATATCACCTCAACCCTGTCAGAATAGCTATCATCATAAAGACCACAAATAACAAATATTGGTGAGGATGCAGAGAAAAGGGAACCCTTGTACACTGTTAGTGGAAATGTAAATTGGTTCATCAACCATGGAAAATAGTAGGGAGTTTCCTCAAAAAATTAAAAATAGAAATACCATATGATTCATCAATTCCATTCCTGGGCATATATCTGAAGAACACAAAAATCACTGATTTGCAAAGATACATGCACCCCAATGTTCACAGCAGCACTATTTACAATAGCCAAGATATGGAAGCAACCTAAATGCCCATCAACAGATGACTGGATAAAGATGATGTGGTATATACATACAATGGAATACTACTCAGCCATAAAAAAGAATGAAATTTTGCCATTTGTAACAACATGGATGGGCTTTGAGTGTGTATGCTAAGTGAAATGTTATACAGAGAAAGACAAATACTGTATGATATATCATGTACATGTGGAATCTAAAAATTAAAAAACACTAGTGAATATAACAAAAAAGTAACAGTCTCACAGATACAGAGAACAAACCAGTGATTACCAGTGGGAAGAGAGAAGGGGGCAGGGGCAAGATGAGGTGGAGTCAAAGAGATACAAATTTCCATGTATAAAATAAATATGCTACAAAGAAATACTGTACATCACAGGGAATACAGCCAATATTTTATAATAACTTCAAATGGAGTATAATCTATAAAAAGCTTGAATATCTATGTGTAACCCTGAAACTAATATAATATCATAAATCAACTATACCTTAATAAAAAGAAAAATATTTTAAAAACCCATAATGAGATACCACTATTCACCTATTAGAATGGTTTACATTAAAAAGAGTGACAATTCCAAGTGCTTTGATCTAGAGTTTCAGATCTTGCTCTGTATTCAGTTTCATCCTTTTTGCCCTGCACTTTCTAACTTGCATTTTCCTTCTCAGTCTGTGGGTGCCATTTGTTTAATCTCTTTCAGTTCTATCATTTTGGGGAGAGTAGAATGTACTCCTGTGATGTACTCAGATTCCTAATACCCAAGCTTAGTCTGGTACCCTAAAATTCCCTCTTTTCTGGAAAGGCTGTTTGGTTTCTATCATGAATCAGTGTTGGATTTTGTTAAATGTTTTTTCTGCATCTATTGATATGACCATTTGTTTTTTCTTCCTTAGCCTGTTGATATGATGGATTTTATTGATTGAATTTTGAATGTTGACCCAGCCTTGCATATCTGGAATAAATCTAACTTGGTCATGGTGTATATTTATTTTATACATTGTTGGATTTGATTTGCTAATATTCTGTTGAGGATTTCTGCATCTATGTTCATAAGAGACATTGGTCTTTAATTTTTATTTCTTGTAATGTCACAGAATGAGTTAAGAAGTGTTTCCTCTGTTTCTATTTACTGGAAGATGTTGGAGAGAACTGGTATAATCTTTTTCTTAAATGTTCAGTAGAATTTGCTAGTGAACATTTCTTGGCCTGGTGATTTCCGTTTGGGAAGGCTGTTAATTCTTGATTTAATTTCTTTGATAAAGACATATACAGATTATCAAATTCTCCTTGTGTGAGTTTTAGTAAATTTTATCTTTCAAGAAATTGGTCTAATTCATCTAAGTTATCAAAGTTATGGGAATAGAATTCATCATAATATTGCTTATTATTTTTTCATGTCCATGAGAATAGCAGTGATGGTCTCTTTTCAACTTCTTATAGTCATAATGTATGACTTCTCACTTTTTTTCTTAGTGAGCACAGCTAGAAGTTTGCCAATTTGATTGATCTTTTCAAAGAAGTTTTTGGTTGTTTTAATGTTTTATATTAATTTCTTGTTTTCAATTATACTGATTTTTGCTCTAATTTGCATTATTTCTTTTCTTCTGCTTACTTTGGATTTAATTTGCTCTCCATTTTCTTATTCCTAAGGTTGAAGTGCATATCATTGACTTTAGATCGTTTCTCTCTTCTAATGTATGCACTCAGTGCTATAAATTTCCCTCTAAGCTTTGCTTTTGCTGCATCTCACAAACTTGGTAAGCTGTATTTTCATTTTCATTTAGCTCAAAACATTTTAAAATGTATCTTGAAACATCTTTGACTCATGTGTGATTTAGAAATAGGTTGTTTATCTCCAAATATATTTGAGATTTTCTAGCTGTCTTACTGTGATTGCTAACTTAATTCTATTATGCTCTTAAGCGTATACTTGGTATGATTTCTATTCTTTTAAATTTCTTAAGATGTACACCATGTCTTTTTATACTACTCTGAACTTTTATTTATTTTCTAATGTTATTTGTTGGAAATTAAACCTGTTCCAAAATATCATGTCCCTAAATACTTTGAAATTTCATAAGATTTTGCCTGCATGAGGAGGAGACCAGTGAGATGGGGAGACCAGTAGAGTGGGGAGGCATTTTGGACAAGAGTCTCTGGTACTCTTAACAAAGCTCCCTGGCTAAACACTAAACCATCGAGGTAGCCAAAAACAGGAGTGTATGCTTAAAGGTGACTGCCTAAACATCTGAAAAAAAAGTAAAACTATAGGCACAGAGCAAAAAATGGAGGCTTTTTTTGGTTTGGCAAAAGGGGATGTACATTGAACATCACAGAGCGGTATTATTGAAAAAAGATTTGAAACAATCTGATATGTGCTAGAAAACTTCTTATATTTTCCTTCTCTCACTTTTATACCTTATCTCTTCCATGCAAGAAAGCTTTGAATGACCTTACATTTGCATAATGACTTTGCTGTTCTTTTATGCTGTTTTCGTAAAAATTTTCTTCAGAACATAGCCCCTCAAGGTTGGAAACAATTTAGTTGGGACTTGTGACAAGGTCTGTAAGCATTAGTACATATTGAAAAATGGCTAACACTACTGTATCACCTATCTGATATGTATAGCATATACTTAGAACTTGGAACATATGACGTAGGACACTGAGTTTTCCTGTCATGGCCTATCAAACAGAAAAAGCGCCCTGGAAAAACACAGCATAAGGAATGTCCCTTCCTGCCCCTTTTTGTTATATGAATTATCATGGATATGGGAGGTAGACTCAGCTGGGAAGAAAATCTATGTCGTTATTATATTGGGGGCTTTTCTTCTACATCAGCATCAGAAGGGCTGTCACACTGCCTGAGTCTCACGGCAAGGGGTTTATCAGGAAATCTCCAGAGATGGTTTCTAGCCAGATGAATTCTTCATCCTCCAGCTGTTGTTCTGTTTGTTTGTTTTTAAGTTATCCATATGCCCCATGTCCTGATAGCATTAACAATGCAGATACTCTTCGCAATTTTCATTGGAAGTTATCTGGTGATTTAACTAAAGGTAAATATAGTTGAAGAGGTAAAATGGTTATTTACCTAAGAGTATTTCTAGAAAAAGAGTTGTAAATTAAATTACATTGTGATGAAAATTGTGCCTTTTCTGTATCTGATGATTTATTTCTTTTGGTTTGATTCAAAAAACATTAGGAGGAACTGACTTTTCCTTGCTGGCTTACTAAGGACTTTTACCTTCTGCTTCCTACAGTTTGGACATTTCACTGCTTATTAGAGTCTCCACCAAGAATAATGAAGGGGATAGAAATAAAGAATTTGGCTGGTGAAAAGGACTGTCACAATGATTGATACAGTGGCTAACAAAAGCTTAGCAAGTATATAGAAATTTTCTTATTATAATGTCTCCTCATGACTCAGAGTTAGCTAGGATCTGGTTATGCATATAGAGACACTTATTATGATTACATGTCAGAAATCATCATTATAATTCACAAGTGGTTTTCTTTGTGTAAGATGTCTTATATTATTTATTTTATTGTGAAGACTTTTCTTTCATATGTATGAAGATTTTCAGTTTCTGTGGATCTTAAATATCCAGTGATGCTTGTCATTACTTCTGGTCCTTTTCCATGCTAAAAATAAGTTTGGATGGCTTGAACGAAGATTCACTATATTCTAAAACTGAGTTTTCCCACTTAGGTAAAAAAACCAACCAGCAAGAATGTACTTCTTAATAAAAAATGTATCTTGAAGTTAATTCTTCTAGAAACGTTATATATTCTTAATTTATAAATATAAGCCAGAAAAAGGATTGGCAATGTAGCAGTTTTACAATCGATCATTAGGTAACTTATATTTTTCTTTAACATATTTATGAGGCCACACATAAAAAGGAATGTAAAACCCTAAAGGAACAAAATTCAAGGACTATGGGAGGAGGTGGGCATAAGATCAGATAAAAGAGATTCCAGTGAAGAACCATCAGATGATTCCATCAAAATCTAAAGTTTGTATGATTCATGATGGGGGGATTTTTTTAATTACTAAAAGCACAAAGATCACCTACAAATGAGACAAGACCTCACCTTCTCTCATACAACTAAAAGCAAATTGGTTGGAAGAGACTAAGTTTCAAGAAAGTGCATGTTTACATGGTTGCATTTTCTTCAAGGGGACCCAAGAGCCTCCTCTTTTTCACCACAGCAGAATAGCCCCACTTGTACGTTACCCAGTAATGTGAGTCTTCTACGTACCATAAAATAACTTCATTCTTTCTTTGGTCAAGTAGTACAAGTTTTAATGATAGGGCAGAAACTGCAATGAGGAAGAAGATGTATTAAGGTTTAATAAGTGGCAGAAGCCCGGTTAAAAGTCAGGATCCTGTTCCTAGCCGAAAGGCTAACACAAATAGGCAAAGATGGCATGGACTTGAGTTCACTCAAACAGAGAAGCATATGTGTAGGCTGGGGTGCAGGAGGATGTTTAATCCCACAGTGACTGCCCATTTTCCCTCACCCTCTTCCTTTTGCCTGCAGGCTTTCTCCAACCTCATCTCCTGCCCTCTCATTTGGGAACTTTCTGATGTCGGTACAGGGCAGAGAAATGGTTGATATATTTCTTACTTTGGTTGGAGTGACCAGCAGTCTCTCACCTGAGACCCAGCTCTGTGGACTCTTCATAACCTCCCATTAATTCTAACAAAACATTTTGTTTGCATCTACTTCATTTGGTTATGGGAATAATCCCTGAATCTGCCATCTAAAGCGCTAACATTAAATTACATACGAAGTCTTATTAATACTACATTCTGAATACTTCTTGAATCTCCATGAATTTTTCCATTCCCATTACCACCACAGTGGTGCAGGCCAACATCGTCTTTCACCTGTATTTCATCAGTATCCTAACTTAAACTTTTCTTCCTTTTGTTAATGTTAACAGTATTTTATTGATATATAAATTACCTGCAGTGAAATATATACATATACATTCATTTTTTAAAGTACATATACCAAGAAGAGGAAATACTGAGGGTATTTTGGAAGATTTTTAACTTTATAAGAAACTGCTGAATAGTTTTCACAGTGGTTACACTAGTTTCCATTACCACTAACAATACACGAGTGTCCTGCTTGTTCCAGATCCTCTCCAATATTTAGTGTTTTGTTTGTTTGTTTGTTTTGCGGTATGCGGGCCTTTCACTGCTGTGGCCTCTCCCGTTGCGGAGCACAGGCTCTGGACGCGCAGGCTCAGTGGCCATGGCTCACGGGTCCAGCCGCTCCGCGGCATGTGGGATCTTCCCGGACCGGGGCACGAACCCGTGTCCCCTGCATCGGCAGGCGGACTCTCAACCACTGCGCCACCCTAGTGAGGTTGTACTCACATCACATTGTGGTTTAAATTTGCATTTTCCCAATGATCCAATGGCACCCAGCAAGTTTTCATATTCTCTATGGACATTCTTTTATAAGATTTGGTAAAATATCTGTTCAAGTCTTTCTTCCGTATTTTAGTTATTTTTCCTTTAGTTACTAAGTTGTAGGTATTCTCTGTGTAATCTTAACATGAGTCCTTTGTCACATATATTTCTCCCAGTCTGTGGCTTGATTTAGACTTTCTTAGTACTGTTTTTAATACGTAAAATTTTTCAATTTTAATGAAAACCAACTTACCATTTTTTCTCTTATGATTATAGAGTCTCCTGAGGTTGCCTAAGAAACCTTTGCCCAACTCTAAACTTGTAAAATGTTTTCTTCTAGATTTATAAATTTAAATATTACCTTTAGGTCTATGAGCCAGCTCAAATTACTGTTTGTGCTTAGTATGAGCAAAGGATCAATGATTATTTTTTCCACGTGATTATCTAGTTGTTTCAGCACTTTTTACTGAGAACTCCTTTCCTCACCTCTGGAATAGGGTAGAACTCTGCGCTGCAATGCCATCTAAACACTTTATAATTCTGCCACTACATCGTGTATCTCATATTTGGTGTATATTTTTTTAATCATCTGTCAGCACCACTCTACTGTAGGCTGGTGAATGCATTGCCACAACTCTTTAATTTATACCTGTATTCCTAAAGCTTATCATAATACCTGACACATGGTGTGCACTCAACAAGTACATCTTAAATAAGTGATTAACTGATCTGTTTCTTTCTAGGTGTCTTTCAGAGCAGATGTCTTTCCTATTTATCTTGGGTGAAAATAAAAGTTAATATTTTAAAATATGAATGAATACTTATTGTTCTAAGTGTGTTCTAGGTGATAAGAAGATTTTCAGGGAAGTACAGATAAAGTTTTATTACTTCATGAAAATAATGTCTAAAGGGGCAGGCAATTTACAAAGCATTTTGAAAGAAATATAAAAAGATGCCAAAGAGTTGTTTTTGTTTTTGTTTTTGTTTTTTTGTGCTACGCGGGCCTCTCACTGTTGTGGCCTCTCCCGTTGCGGAGCACAGGCTCCAGATGCGCAGCCCAGCGGCCGTGGCTCACGGGCCCAGCCGCTCCGCAGCATGTGGGATCTTCCCGGACCGGGGCACGAACCCGTGTCCCCTGCATCGGCAGGCGGACTCTCAACCACTGCACCACCAGGGAAGCCCCAAGGAGTTGTTATAGATAATACTGTGCTTTATCAATGGTCAGAGTTCTAATATTAGTTTTTGGCATAACTAATTTTCATAGTTTGAAAATCTGACATTTTCTTTGGTTCCCTTTGAAAGATTTCCTTTCAGAGCTGTGAAATCCTTATTCACACACAAGAGTTATTTTTAGGAACAAGAAGGTCAGAACCAAGAGGTTTCTTCATTCCTTCCCCACCACCGGTATAGAATTCACAAACCAGTTTAACAGCTTAATTGAAGATTGACTGCTTTTCCCTTCCTCTAAATCCCCCCCCAAGACAGTATAAGATGCATTTTCCAGTTTTGATGTCCAAAGAGGAAACAGTACCAAGAGTTAAAATCCTAGAATTTCATCTCTGGAATTGGGCTCTATTTTGAAAACTAGGAAAGTGAAGTTTCTGATAATATGAGAAGACTGTGAGCAATAAAAGATCTCCCATAAGAATGTACAGTTTTGGACTTCCCTGGTGGCGCAGTGGTTAAGAATCCGCCTGCCAATGCAGGGCACACGGGTTCAAGCCCTGGTCCAGGAAGATCCCACATGCCGCGGAGCAACTAAGCCCGTGCGTCACAACCACTGAGCCTGCGCTCTGGAGCCCGTGAGCCACAACTACTGAGCCCACGAGCCACAACTACTAAAGCCTGCGTGCCTAGAGCCCGTGCTCTGCAACAAGAGAAGCCACCGCAGTGAGAAGCCCATGTAGTGCAAAGAAGAGTAGCCCCCACTCGCTGCAACTAGAGAAAGCCCGTGCGCAGTGACAAAGACCCAACGCAGCCATAAATAAATAAATAAATAAAATTTTAAAAAAGTGTACAGTTTTGATCTCCTGGAGAAAAAGTTAGACACTAGGCAAAAGCATGTGACTCCTGCGAGAGTGGAGCGGGTTTCAGAGCACACTGCCTAGAGTCTGATGATCTAAAGGGAAAGAGAGCCCGTGTCCCTCAGCTCCACAAAGTCTGCTACCGTGAAGTTTCCAGAGGGTGGCAGGACATATATGCCTTCCTTTGCTTGAGAAATTGGAAAAGTGCTCAATAGGAATTTTCTTGTTCCAAGTGAGAAGAATCAAGGTCCTACCTCTTCTAGATAAGTGACTATTTCCTCCCAAAAAATCACAGATGGCACAGAATTGTGATAAAAATACAAACTTATATGTTGCCTCCTTTGAAGCTTCCAAAGACCCAGAAGGGGAAAATGTGAGAAGGCTTAGCTAAAAAAAACTGAAGCTCTATAGATTCTCTCAGATCCAGGCAATATATAATGCTAGGGAAAGGTTGGGGGATGAGGGGTAGGAAATGTGCTGATATATGTTGGTACTAGGTGTTGACTAAAAAACATATTCACAACCTAAAAGTTGAGAGTTATGTTTTATTCCGCAGAAATTTTTAGGACTTCAAGTTCGGGAGGCAGCATCTCAAGTAACCCTGAGAGAACTGCTCCAAGGAGGCCAGGGGGGAGCTAGGATATACGGTTTTGCAACAAAGGGCACATAGTAGGAACAAAAGATTACTGTTAATTCAAGAAAACTAGAAATCTCAAGTTAAGGAATTTAGTGCTTTTCTACATACGGGAAGATGCAAGAATCTGGATTCACTGAAGTCATTCCTTTGATAAGCACCTCAGCTCTCTGGGGCCAGTACGCTGTTTTCACATCCTGAGTTTCCTCAGGGCGCACCGCAGGGAGTGGCTGCAGTCAGATGGCTGCTAGGTGGCAGGTATTCTTTTCCTTCCTGAGTCTCCTCAGGGCTCGCCAGCGACTGGCTGTGGCTGCAATTGTGATGACTGTGACATCCTTTGTTTACTGATATGGCAGGCAATATTCCATTTATCATAGGGTAGGATTGGAGGGAGGCATCTGATAGCCACATGTCCTCAGAGATCTGGGTCCTTTCTGGCCAGAAAAGCAACTGTGGTTCCGTCAGAGGACACAGCAATTGCACGAAGAGTAGCACAAGTTTAGTGCATGATCTGGTGACTCAAAATCTTTTCAGACAGGACCAGCTTGTAACAGAGATAAATATTAGTAGAGAAGACTCCAGACTCCCAACTCTGTTGAGACTTTGGGCTACCCACGCACATCACAGGTTGGCAGACATTCGGGTGCTAGGCTCATTAGGCAAAATTACTCACAGCTGTTTCTAGCAAAGGTGGTCTATTGGACAACACGTGTTTACCCCTATGTTCTTCCTAAATGCCATGAAATGACCAAAAGGGTGTGAAATCAATCCCAAAGTACAAACAAAACAAAACAAAAAAGCCTGAAGAGGAGGTGAAAGCTACCCAATATGGGAACTGGAAAAGTGGTGTCTGACTGAATAGACCAAACAGAAAATCAAAACAGGTTATACAAAGAGCTAAACAAAAAGCAAGCCAGTTTATGCTACAGAAGACCAAAGTTTCAAGTTTGGAGACATCGGTGAGTTCTGAAAGTAAGGGTTCAGTTGGGGATGAAAGCTCCACAGGGAACAGGGGATATTACTTGTTCCGCAGACAATCATTTCCACACTACAGAAAACAATGTTTGGCATGTAGTAGGCATTTGGTAAGTTTTATTGACGAAATAAATTAATGTATTCAAGTCTGCATAAGGAGCAACTAGACAGACCTCTATAACCCTGGTAGAAGAGTAGGTTTAATTACTGAGGAGGCAGAACAGAGGAAGTCTGGGTTTAGAGACACCAGATACAGCAGCAGTGGGTGGGGATAAAGATTAAATAAGAGTCTATATACTGAATATTGGGACCCCTCCAGTCCCTTTCTGCTTGGCTCCAGAACCCTGAAGCCAGCTTTATATTCACTGGGAAGAATATTAGAGGTTTCTTCTCTGGGAAAACAATCCTAACAGGAGAGAGTCCCTCAATAAACATCTCTCCACAATAAATCCCACCAAACACCTCTTCCTTTCTCTCCTTCTCTCTCTCCCTCTCCCCTCTCCCTCATCCTCTTCCTCTCTCTCTATTTCTCTCCCTCTTGCATGTGTGCCATTAGATAGCTTCATGGCTCGCCAAACATTTGAGGAAAGTCCCTAAAAGAACTGACAAAGATCAAAATCAACAAATGGAGAAAAAAATTACACTTGAAAAATATAGAGTGTGGGAAGGCTAAACAGAAACAAGGAAAAAAAGCTGTACTATGCTCAGAGAGATAAATGAAGTTACTGCATCCCTGAAAGAAGAGACAGTTACAAAAAAGAAGAACATTTAGAGAACAAGAGTGCTCTTGAAAGAAAAAAAATATGATAAAGGAAAGGGAAAATTCAGAAGTTTTGGAAAATAAAACTGAGCAAATCTCCAAAGACCCAAAATACAGAGAAATAGAAACTTCAAGAGAAGATAATTCAAAAGGTGACACAGAAAGTCTAATTTACAATAAAAGAAGTTCTAAAAGAGAGACAAAAAAAGAACAGGACAAAATTTACAAAATACCATTGTTGAAGAAATAATTCAAAAAGAGATCCACCATGTTTTTTGCAAAATGAAAGAAGTGTGAACCACACCAAGACCTACATGTGAAACTTCAGAACCCTGGGTACAAAGAAATGATCCTACACACTTCAAGAGAAAACCATACACAAAAAATAAACTCAGAATGATTAAAGACCTAAAGGGAAGGCCAGACAGTACAAAACTCTTAAGAGGAACACATAGGCAGAACACCCTCTGACATAAATTGCAGGAGGATCTTTTTTGATCCACCTCCTAGAGTAATGAAAACAAAAACAAAAATAATCAAATGGGACCTGATTAAACTTAAAAGCTTTTGCACAGCAAAGGAAACCATAAACAAAATGAAAAGACAACCCTCAGAACGGGAGAAAATATTTGCAGATGAAGCAACTGACAAGGGACTGATCTCCAAAATATACAAACAGCTCACGCAGCTCAATATCAAAAAATGAACAACCCAATCAAAAAATGGGCAGAAGACCTAAATAGACATTTCTCCAAAGACGATACACAGATGGACAAAAAGCATGTGAAAAGATGTTAAACATCACTAATTAGCAGAGAAATGCAAATCAAAACTACAATGAGGTATCACCTCACACCAGTTAGAATAGCCATCATCAAAAAATCTACCAACAATAAATGCTGGAGAGGGTGTGGAGAAAAGGGAACCCTCCAACACTGTTGGTGGGAATGTAAATTGGTACAGCCACTATGGAGAACAGTATGGAGGTTCCTTAAAAAACTACAAATAGAACTACCATATGACCCAGCAATCCCACTCCTGGGCATATATCCAGAGAAAACCGTAATTCAAAAAGGTACATGCACCACAATGTTTGCTGCAGCACTATTTACAATAGCCAGGACATGGCAGCAACCTAAATGTCCATCGACAGAGGAATGGATAAAGAAGATGTGATACATATATACAATGGAATATTACTCAGCCATAGAAAAGAACGAAATAATGCCATTTGCAGCAACCTGGCTGGACCTAGAGATTGTCATACTGAGTGAAGTCAGACAGAGAAAGACAAATATCATATGATATTGCTTACATGTGGAATCTAAAAAAAAGGGTACAAATGAACTTATCTACAAATAAAGATGTGGAAAACAACTTATGGTTACCAGGGGGTAAGAGGGAGAGGGATAAATTGGGAGACTGGGATTGACATATACACACTACTATATACAAAATAGATAACTAATAAGGACCTACTGTATAGCACAGGGAACTCTACTCAATACTCTGTAATGGCCTATAATGGGTAAAGAATCTAAAAAAGAATGGATACATGTATATGTATAACTGATTCACTTTGCTGTATACCTGAAACTAACACAACATTGTAAATCAACTATGCTCCAATAAAATTTTTTTAAAAAATGAAAACCGCAGGTCATCTACAAAATATCAGGAGTTAGAATTGTGTTAGAATTCTCCAAACAAAATAGAAATAAAGAAAACTCCCCTGGAAACTAGAAAACAAAGGAATAATGCTTTTAAATTTTTGTGGAAAAAATGATTGTCAGCTTAGAAGTTCTTTTTCAGTCAGGTTATCACATCTCAAACAAACAAAAACACCCCAAGCACCTTTTCTTTAGAAGGTTCTAAACAGTTCCTCAAATGAAGGCATAAACTAAGACAGTTTAAGACAGAATCCAGGGGATACGACACTGGAAAGGGTAGAGAAAATATCCAGGGTAGCTTAGCAGCAGGTCCAGGGGCCATCCATCCACATTTGAATGTGACAACAAGGATTGTTTAAAAAGAAAATGTATTAATAACTGACAGATAACCTCCTATGTTTGAATATGCAGAGAAGATATTTTCTGAGAGTCTGGGGATGTCTGAGAGTTTAGGGATGATTTACTAATAGGTACATAGAAACCTGTATAAAGTTTAAAAAGAGACATTTATTAAGTCCAGGAAAAGCAACATTGGTACAAGAAATAAAACGCTATAATGTCCAAGTGCTCCTGAAGCATAAATATGTCTCACCTTCAAATAATATTTATACAATCATAACAGTGTATATGTTGAGTATTGGTCATACTTCAAGCCAAATATGAAATAACTCTACTGGTTGGACGGAGGAGGGACTGTGTGCCTGTGTGTTTGGGATGACAGTTTAAAGAAGCTAAATCTCCATCTTGTACAGTAGAAAAGAAATAGGCATTATATGGAGTTAACTAAATATCAGTATGAAATTTGGCCGTAAGTATGCTATGTGGAAATAAGATACACCATGCAAGTATATCTTTGATCAAAATAAAACTGAATTTAAAGAATTCACCAATATTTTTGACATGAATTCTAAAAAGCTAAACACACATTAAACATAGCTCTGTTGCCTAAATTCAAATTATTTTATTGTCATCTAGTTATACCAGCCAACTTTTTAGCTAATGCTGAAATGATTTGATAGCATTTAGGGATGTCCCAGAGGCTCCTGACCAAGACATGGAACAGACACCAAACACTTGCTGAAATATGCACAGAAAAAATTTAGAAAAGTAAACAAGAACTCATAAACCTGATCCGTTTCTGGGAGAGGGACTGCAATTCTGGGGTTCAGAGAGAGTTATGTTTCATTATATACCTTTTGCAGTTTAGATTTTTTGTTCACTATGTGCATATATTAGCTCTTTAAACGGCTTTAATTTTTTAAAAATTATAAGAAAAGTTTATAGATAAAAGTTTTAGATAAAAGTTAATGCACCCCAAAATGCATAACTACTTTCATTTCTTTTTCCCACCTATGATTATCTATTTAATACATATTTTGGTACAGTTGCAAATCTATTACAGATTACTTTGGAAGGCTATGTTTGTGACCAATGCACAAAACAACAAATTTGAAAGAAAAAATCTTAAATTCATCAAACTGGGTGCACTTCCTCCTTCTCCCACTTCTAAATGCCCTGAAGACACGTTTGCATACTTGTTTATAATATTGTAATCTAATTTTTTACTCAGTATTCCAACATCTACGTTTCTGCATATTCTCCCTATTACATCAGGACTATGAAGTGCTCATTATGTAGCTGTGCAGTGTCTCCTTTAACCATTCTCCTACCTCTACTGACTTTTAAAAACCAATCTGCTCAATTTCAGCAGTGCAGTTTACGGTCTCTTTCTGTCAGTTTACCAGTAGGTGGCGCTGGATAGCAGCTGTAAATAATCTGGTTTTAGAATACTGCTGGGGGATCTGTGCTCTAATAACACACTTTCTGTACAGAGATGGTACTGAGTCCAATCAGGGAAGTAGTTCCAACTGTTTTCTCAGTAATGAACATGGGTTTTATCACTATTCCATCCATATTCTCTTGTATGCTTCCTCATGTGAGCAATTACAAACAGATTTTCAAGATGACTGCCTGGAATTAGGGTTACTGTCTTTCGGTCCTGACAGGGAGAAGATATGCAACTCCAGCAAGGGTCCCGCCTCTTGATAAAGCACCTGCCTCGGGCCTCACCAAAGCGCTCTCCTGCGCTCCATCGTGCCAACCTTTCAACCATCAGGTGGCCAGCCCCACCCTGTGACAAGCCCCGTCCTGAGTCTTTCCTGGAAATCATCCCCAAATACTTCTCACCACAACCGTTATCAGATCTGTATTATTATCCACCTGTATAGATGAGGAAACTGAGGCCTGGGCGGATAAGTGACCTATTCAAACTTCTACAACCAGCCAGCTACAAAAGAGAGTCTGGCCCTTGCAGCCAGAGAGACACAGGTTTGCAATCTGGTTCTTTCATGGACTGACTGTTCATCTCTGGCAAGGATTTAATGTCACCAAGCACTTGTTTACTGGTCTGTAAAATGGGAATAATAATGTGTGACTCCCCGAGCTATCGTGATATTAAATGAAAAAATGTATGTATGGTTCCTAGTAGAGTTTCAGGCTCAACATAAAAGCACTGCCAACACAAAGCATAAACAACAACAACCACCAATTAATAATCTTCTCCCCTCCTGACTCAAAATACCTTTCAGACTCCCATGACTTTCCCCTCCCTTCTAACTTAAGATTCAGAGCACTTACCCCTATACGACCCTCAACATCTCTATTTCTTTACTCTGTAGTACTGCATACCCCTTCTCACTCTGAATTAATTGCCCCTTTCCAGGAGAAACCAGAGGCCATCAGTTCAATCACAGGTTTCTCATGCTTCACCAGTGTTCCATACTCTCCTAGGACCAGCATTTAAGGGAAGGCAACGCGTCTGATGTGTAGTCCGGCCCTTTAAATTCAGGCTAGTATTCTATCTTTATTGGTTATTTCAGGGTGGATATTATAATCACTTTTCTTCATTTTGCCTTTTTGGGGGAGGGGAGGGGTAACTCTTTTAATGGTTTCTTCTCAAAGGAGCTGCTCTTATGTGATATTTATAGATTTTTTTTCTCCCATGACTTATCCCCCCTGTTAGTGCTGGCTTGTCTTTCAGGTGTTAGTAGAAGGCTCACTGCCATCATTAATCATATCTGTTTTCTTATCATTGAAGCAGACCAAAGCATTGTAGGTTAGTATTTTCAAAATGTTTAATAGGGATATGTGGTCATTAGCTCTCTCAACTAATTCACTTTCTAGAGTCCACTTGTGAAAAATCTTGTTTAGAATGGTCTATGTGTAGCTGGCAATTAGCCAATTTATTGGCAAATAAGCACTTTACATTAAGGTAGTTTATACCTGTATGCTGAAGAGCAAGGAGGTGTTCTATTTTTACCTTTCTTCTCTAAGTCCCCACAGACTATGCCCTGGCTATTGCCTTATGACCTGCCTTGTGCAATTTTAATGGGCTTTGAGAACTGTGGATCTCAAGAAAAATTTTAACTAGATTGAATCTGAACATCTTCGGCTGGCTGTTGGTACTTTCGTTTATTCCTCTGTGAATACTGGCAGCTAAAATGCAGACCACTTGTCATCGAACTGTTGGAAATAGGAAATATTAGTCCTATATGAAAATAGCCAATATTTTTACAAAGTTAACGAATCTTTATTTTATAATTGAGGTAGCCTTTTTAGTATGTTGAACTGCAGGTGTCAACAAGGCAGCAGGTTTAGAACTAAATAGTATTTCCTCGTTTCCTCGTATGTTTGACAACTACACCAGCTACAATGCTACAAACCCCTAATAATTCCTGGGCTTCTGTGATTAGGGATAATGTGCCAACATGAAACAAACTGGATTAGATTAACTCAGGAGTATAGGTTTAACTCAGGTGACCCTCCTGGGAGCCACTGCGTGATGAAGTAGCTCTGGAAGTTAAAAGTATCCTTCTCTAAGTAATGGTTGGTTTGTGTCTGAGTTTGGAGACATTTACTAGCAGCTCCTGGACTGCATGATGCACCATACCTGATACAGGGATCGGGTCATGCTTTTGCCATTGTGGCAAATGCATTCTCCAAAACAAGGTGTGGTGGGAAATTTATGAGCCTCTCTCTCCAAACCAACTGATTGCTGATACCTGCCACCGGCTTGCTGTTAGTCTTGCCCTCAAAGTGACAAGGCAAGTCCTGTGCATGGTGTTGGCCCAAATAACACCACAACCACCGGCGGAAAAGTAGCTTGCCGATAGAAGGACAACTAATGGAGTCCGTCCTACACGCCCACCCTGTATCTTGGCTTTAGCTGCTAAGTGATGTATTGAATTTTATTTCATCATTCATAGGATATACTCACCTTAGGGTAGACCAAGGCATATGTAATAGCTTTGTGAATAATCTATGACCCATAAGATCAACTCGAAATAGTGTAATATAGAGCACAAGTTTTAGAAACAGAACATCTCAATTTGCATCATACTTCACCGTCTTACTGTATAATCTTAGGAAAGTTACTTAACCTCTTTGTGACTATGTCTTTTCATCTGTAAAATGGGAATAATAGTTTCTAATACCTCACTGTATTGTTCTGAAGGGGAAATGAGTTAAAATTTAAAGCATATTATATCCTACACATAATGAATCTTTTCAAATGCTATTATAACCTGACTTAATCAAATATACTCTTTTAAGGGAGAGGAAGGGATCTATGAAACTCCCCGCATCAAGCTTCACATAGTGCCATTTCCGAAAAGCTGGTGTTACGCATCACCCATGTTTTCCCATGGTTCTTACCAAGCACCTGGAAATGCTACACTTTACTCAGAGTGTTACTTCTAGCCCTGTTCCAGGTCTCAGGCTCCATGCCTTTTGGTTCAGGATTACAACATGTATCATTCCTCTCCCCCAAAAAAGCTTACCTCCAAAAGGTATAAGTTTTCAAAAAAAGACCTAAAAATCTACTTTATACAAATGACAATTGTGTATATAATGAAACCAAACTACAGAAAAGCTATTAGAATAAAGAAGTGCACTTCGGGAGGTTACTGGATAATTTGTTTCTTTTGTTGGCTCCAACTAGAAAATAAAACTGAAAAAAACCAATTTACAATAGCATCAACATATCAAATATCTACATATAAATCGACTAAAAACACATAAAACCTATGCAAACATTATTGAGAGAAATTTTAAAAGACCTAATCAATGTACTTATATATGATGTTCATGGTTTGGAAGACTCATTATTCATTATCATCAAGGTGTCAGTTCTCTCTGTTGGTATAGAGGAATCAGGCTGCAATACAGACTGCCAAAGGGCAGTTTCCTGTCACCTGCCTCTTCATCATGTTTGATTTTTCCAGTGTGCCACTGAGTTCTTCCACTATTACCTAGGCAGAACCTTATAGCAAGGGTTCATTCGATGCCCCTCCATCTTCCCAGCAAAGGACCAGAGCGCTTTACAACACAAGTCTCTTTATATACTCCCAATGACCTGTGACAGAACTAATACATGCCATTGCAAAAAATGCTAATTTTTCTATTAATTCTCAACCTCGCGACCCAGCTCTACAAAACCTAGATGCAAGAGGGAGGGGATATGGGGATATATGTATACATATAGCTGATTCACTTTGTTATACAGCAGAAACTAACACAACATTGTAAAGCAATTATACTCCAATAAAGATGTTAATAAATAAATAAATAAATAACCCTAGACTTTCACAAAGCTGAACCATTGATCTATGAACAGCCCTGTCCACATCACAGAGAACAATAAATGAATCTGAAGTGGAATCACTGAATTCCAGAGGAAACCTAGGGGAATCCTAGGTCAGGATCTGAACAAGAGTATAAGACTACACATTTCTAAGCTGGGCCAAAAACCACGCTCCAGCTGGTCCTTTAAAGCAAGCGATAAACACAGCTCTTCCTGGTCTTCTGCTTCACTTTGCATTTCCTCTAATTGCTCTGGTTGCTGGCTTCATAATGTCTTTTCACCCACTGATTGTTCACCTCCAGATTTCCTTTCTGGCTTTGTCTTCCCACAGTTTCTACCCTGGCTCTGGTATTTCCACTTGTCTTGGTTGAGAAAACTCTCTGTTGTCTCTGGTACTAGGAAAATCTACCTGGGCCATCCAGTCACTCAAATTATAAAATCATGATAGGTGGGAAATGCGACAAAAAAGCTAGAACAAACACAGAAGAGTGAAACAAGAAAACATACAAATTTATTTCAGAAAGTTAAACCTTATGTTAGGGAAAGCTTGAAAAAATTATCAACAATAACCACAGGGTGCCTGGAGCATTGTTCAGAATGAGAAAAAACAGAAACAGATAATCACACTGCTTGGAAGCAGGGATAAAGAGATGACAAAAGGAAAGGGAAACTACTCTGTCTTTTCCCTCAAGGAGAATAATCTGCAAAAAGAGAGAGTAAATATGTTTAAGAGGACACTGAAACTCAGGACAGATAAGAAGGTAGTGAGAGAGCCCCCAGAGGCCTTAAGTGGATTTTTGTCTCTAGACTAAGATGAATGGCATCTTAAACACTGAGAAAGCTTGCAATTGTGATTGTCCAAACATTGCCAGTGATGTTTAAGAATAACAGGAAATGCCAGGAGTCCTCCAAGATGGAATATGAACCACATTCTGAACAGAAATAAAGATACTGGCTCTGCAAACTACAGATTAGATAGCTAGATGCCATAACCTCTTGGATTTCTATAATCAGAGTAGTTAAAAAAAGAATGAAATATTACTTGAATTGTGCCTCATACAGTAAAAATTTCTAGTGTTTACATTAACACGTTTCATCATCACAACATCCCTTTATGCAAGACAAGTATTATTATTCCCAATTTTCTTTGTTGTTGTTGTTTACAAGTATGGAAATTGAGATTTTGGAGAGACTGAAATACTTAGCAAAAGATGACATGATGCTATCCGCCAAGACTATTTTTATTACAACTCTCCAGCACTCTCCAAGTTCCATTTTGATATTGGAATGCTGTTATAAATCATCTGTTTTTCAACTGCATCTAAAGAGAGTCGATTAAAGATCAAATTAACAGTAGAGATAAGTATTTCAGATTTGACAGCACACATTTCATATATACCATATGCAAAAGATATATATTAAAAAACAAGTTTGTGCAAAATATGACTTTAAAAACTCACTATCTTCCTGCAAATCAAAAAGGAAAAGAAATAACTCAAACAAAAACCTGGGCAAATGGCAAGTTAGTATATAAAAGGTTATTACTAAACATGTAAATGCAAAGTAAAACAAAAATATCAGATGGGTAATGATTAGAAAGATTTACAATTCACTTTGCTACAAGGATGTAAAGAAATGAGAACTCTAATATACTGGAAGCGGTGGTGTGAAATTGTTCACACTTTCTAGTGGGCAATCTGGTAATGTGTTCCAAAATCTTAACTTGTATATAATTTAATTCACTTCTGGAACTATTCTACCTCTGAAACTTTATTTTAAGGCAGACTAGTGTAAGTACACGAAGATGTATATCTCTGTATGTATGGGCCATGTTGCTTACAATGGAAAAAATTTGGAAACAGCTTAACTGTCAATGAATAATAAATAAATTACAGTATACGCATAAAGTAGAATAACATGCATACGTTCAAAAGGACAGGAATATTTATTACATTTGAAAACAAATGTGTATATATGTATGTTAGTTTAAAAAGTATATAATATGATACTATTTATATAAAATATGTGGATTAAAATTCTGTAAAGGTAAACAATGAATTGTTAATGATGGTTACACATGGGAGCAGACTCTCTGAGAAACTTTTGGTTGCACTGAACAGTCTTTTAAAAATGTTTTTAACCATGACGTTTGTTTTAAGTGATATCACCATTTGAAACCAAGAGTAATGTGACTACTGTAGGATTGCAAGATTCTGTACTTGGCTCTTTTCCTAAATAACACTTTAACCATAGCTTAATAAAGTCACAAAAAATGTCCTTATCAATTTTTTGTTGATCCAACACCTAAAGGGCCAATTCACAGATAAGAAATTAAATCATAAAGATTATTTCAAGTTGGATGATAAGATGAAATTTTAAAAAGATAATAAACGGGGCTTCCCTGGTGCCGCAGTGGTTGAGAGTCCGCCTGCCGATGCAGGCGACACTGGTTCGTGCCCTGGTCCGGGAAGATCCCACATGCCGCAGAGCGGCTGGGCCCGTGAGCCATAGCCGCTGAGCCTGCGGGTCCGGAGCCTGTGCTCCACAACGGGAGAGGCCACAACAGTGAGAGGCCCGCGCAGCGCAAAAAAAAAAAAAAGATAATAAACATATTAATTTTAGAGACAATTAAAAAGGGAGGTTAGAATGTGAGATTGCACGATCCTCATCTGAAAAACCCTAAATGCTTTCATTAGTGATTAGGTAAATATGAGTAAATAACATGATTTACCTGCTGAACTGAAATTTCTAGTGAAATGTAAGATGATAAAGATAAAAGAGTGTTTGGATCTAGAGGAGGTAAATCACATTTTAAAATATGCACTGCTGAGCAAACATAGAGACACTGTGAAGATAGGGACTATTCTTCCTCCCCTTGTATGCCTCAACCAATACCCAGAGTGATTTCTGATACAAAATAGACACTAAATAAATATTTGTTGAATGGACAAATCAGGAGCAGCAAATGTACTGTTTTCTCAACTGAATACCACATTTGAAGAGGGAATTTCACCAATTAAACTATGGCAGGGTTATGAAAAATATAGAAAGCATGCGGCATAAGAAGTGCTTTAAGGACTAGAAAGCCTCCAATTTCTATCTAAAAAGGTAAAGAGGGATGGACACATGACAGCTGTCTGTCTTCAAGGATTTGAAAGTGTCCTATGCAAGAAGGACTACGCTAACTCTGTATGTCACCAGAGGGCAGAATACTGATAAGAGCTTTGGATTTATAAAAACATATATCTCATATGAATACAAGTTAAAATTTTCTAAAACTCATGGTTGTCTAAAACTGTAAATTTTAATCTCTTCATCCCTGCCAGTACGAAACATCACTTCTAAAACAGGATATTTAGGGCGTTTTTGCATGGCGTGGAAGTTTGATAACTAGATCCCTTCTCACTCTACCTATTGAAAAGCATTGCACTGGGTGTTTTCATCCCAGTTGAAATGATGCTAAGCTATCAGAAATGGGCTTCAAGGCAATAGGTTCACGCTTCCGATCCTGCCCCTCCTTCTAGCAAAACTATCATAATAGCTCTCAAACCCTTTAGTAATAATGAAATCGATGTCACAAGAAAAGACCCCCTCCACCTCCCATAAAATTTCATGGGCCTATTACAGTGCATTAGCACATACACTCACACACACACACACACACACACACACACGGTGCAATAGGTGTCTTTTACTGAATGGTATTTACAACTTTGCTTAAAGTAGTTTTAGAGACCAAATCTCGATGATGTGCTAGCTCTGATATTAGAACCTTTTCATTAATCAGATAATTATTCATCATCTGAATAAAAAAATCTAATAAATCAATTCTACTCTAGGTTGAGTCCATCGTTTTGAGTAACAGCGACTGCAGAAAATTATGGGTTTATGTCTTGTCTGGAAACCTCATAAGTCAGACCTACAATACACTTAAGGCACTTTGAGGCCTCAAAGTAAGACATATGAAGCTATTACTCATCACGATCTGTGAAGCAGCTGTACTGTGGCGTTTAATGGTAATTTTGTAAATATTTCAAATTTTTATTTTTAAGAAGATTCTTAAGACAATGCTATGTGACGCATGAACGCATACACACGCACGCACACACACACACACACACACACACACACATCCTACAGCTATATACTTACCCAAGGTTTTCTCTGAAGGAAGCATTAGAGGAAATGACATTTACATGAAGCTGCAGAGTACAGCACAGTAAAAGACACTAAGTTGCTATCGGTTCAGTTTCTCCTTAGGTTGTATTTTAATGATTTCTAATACCCCTAATGAATTATTTTCATCTGCAGGCCAATTTGTTTTACTTGAATAGTGTTTGGTTTCTTTTCATCCTTTTTAAATCACCCAATTTAAATTTATGAAAACTTGTTGATGTAAAGCATGAGGCTGGGTGTCAGGGATATCAGGATGCGAGTCCTGGTTGCCACCCCGCTGCTCAGGAAGGCTGTGACCTTGAGCAGAGCACATGCCCTCTGCCGCTCAGTCCCTCATCAATAAAACAAGGCCATTGGATGGGTAGATCACTAAGGCCTTTCTAGCACATTCTCCATCTGTGCCTGTTTAAACAAGAAATAATTTAGGATTTGATTGACAACCTAGGTCAACATTATGTACTAAGGACATGAAAAACATTTAAAAGCCTCTCCTGTGAAGCTGGATATCTCAGATAGAGTTCCCCAGGCATAGATTCCGAGTCAAGAACTCTTGCAAAAGTGATTTGTTAGAAAAACTGTTAGGCAAGTGAGGAAATAGTATGAGGAAGGGATGAAGGGAGGTCCGTCAAGTGTGTAGAACTAAGCAAAATCACACAGGGCGTAGTAACTGTGGCTCAACTCCACATGGGAACAACAGAGACAGAGGAGATTGTGGTCTTAATTGGGAATGAAAGAGATGTGTGTGTTCATAGCCCATCCTCCAAAACGCATCAGACCTTGCTTAAGGACTCGGACTCCAGAGGGTTGTGAATCCCAGGCATTCACATCCCGAGCATCTCTTAACTAGTCTGAGGGCAACCTTCACAAAAAGAGGTAGAATCTGGCTTCTGGGAGTGAACGCAATCAGGCAACTGAAATGCACCAAAAGAGTAACGGATCCAAAAGGACATCCGTGTAGGTTACAAAGGCCAACAGGGTCAGCCTCCATCTCCAGTCCTTCCAAAAGGCAAGCAATGAAAGCATGTTACCTTCTTTTTCCCCAAAACACTACACTTATCACATATTCAGTACAGGTACCTGAGCACTTGTAGATGCCTGACAAATTATACAGGGGTAAACAAAAGAGAGAGGGTCTCCAGACTTATGGGCCCTATAGTAAAATAGAGGAGACAGATTATAATTATAAATTATGATAATTCTATGAGGTACCATGGTGAGGAGCGGCGTGAGAAAGGAGGGTTCATCATAAAATAAGAAGTCAAAGAAGTCTTATATGAGATAGTGACATTTAATCTGAGACCTGAAAGATGGGCACAAACAGCCAGATAAAGAACGGAGGGGTCAGAGGTTGGGAGAGTATTCAGACAGAAAGACCACATGCAAAGACTGTGATGCTGGAAAGAGCTTGACATGGTTAAAGATCTGAAGTAAGGCCAGTGGGGCTGGAGAGTTGCGAGCAAGATGGAGAAAGATGAGTTTCAAGAGACAGATGAGGGCTTCCCTGGTGGCGCAGTGGTTGAGAGTCTGCCTGCCGATGCAGGGGACACGGGTTCATGCCCCGGTCCGGGAAGATCCCACATGCCGCGGAGCGGCTGGACCCATG